>NC_073418.1:1986757-2084257 GCF_028641065.1 Leucoraja erinaceus
ATGCAGGAAGATAGTCACCGATGTTGGGGAAGTCCAGAACAAGGGGTCACAGTTTAACAATAAAGGGGAAATCTTTTAGGACCAAGATGAGAAAAACATTTTTCACACAGAGAGTGGTGAATCTCTGGAATTCTCTGCCACAGAATGTAGTTGAGGCCAGTTAATTGGCTATATTTAAGAGGGAGTTAGATGTGGCCCTTGTGGCTAAAGGGATCAGGGGGTATGGAGAGAAGGCAGGTACGGGATACTGAGTTGGATGATCAGCCATGATCATATTGAATGGCGGTGCAGACTCGAAGGGCCGAATGGCCTACTCGTGCACCTATTTTCCATGTGTCTATGTTTCTATGTATCATGCTACAGGAGACAATAAAGTATCATAATCAAGATCACGATCGAACGAAATTCCGGCTGCCCTGCATGTTGACCAATCAATGCTGTTATATTTTCAATTAGAATTTCTACAAATTTTAAATGTGTAATAAATTTGATTTATGTGAAACATTGCGAGCTGATATTGCGAATAATTAATTTTGCTGAAATGTAGCAACATTTACTGTATTTGATTCTCAGATGAAATAATGATGCAATCTCTGGAGTTGAAAGGTATTATAATAATATGGTTTCTTGCTTAAATGTCAGTTATTTTCTGCTTGATTCGTCGCCTGCAAGGATAGTGGTTTCGTGTTTTGTAAGGGAATGTCTCTTGTATTTGTTCCTGCATTTAAATGCTACTTTATGAATATATCAAAGCATACAAGCGGCAGAAACTTTGGTGCAAACAGAGCAATGGAGATAAGCCAGTAATTTTAGACCAGTAAGTCTAATGTCGGAGGTGAGGAAGGTATTGAGGCGAGAGTAAAACCATTTTTGAACAATTGGGATTGTTCAAAAATAGGTGCGTTTAAGACACCTTTAAGCAGGCAATGAAAGTACAGTCAGTTTAACTTGGCATGCTCTGCACGCACCTTGTGGGCCGCAGGGCCCGTTGTTGTGTTGTGTAATTCTCTGTCCTATTGTCAAAATAGCACCTCCATGGTCGTGTCCTGCCTTACTGCAATATGGTTGCATTTTATGAAGAGATACCAAAATGTGTAAATAAAGGCAGTGCATTTTATGGAGTCCACGTGGACCGGTAAGGTCTCTGAGAAGGGCCCACGTGGGTTCTGTTTCCATATTTCACCCACCAAGTTATTAATCCTTTGGTTTTTACAATCGATCTATACAGATCGATTGCTAATGGAAAATCAAGCAGGTAAAACATCAGAATATACTTCAGATATGCCGTAATAAAAAATTATCGTAAATTGCATTTTGCGTTATAAGCTCCGGCTATAATATATGCAATAATCAAACGAAGTTATATTTTATTTTAATATACTCCGCCGTACACTGCATATAAATATGAATAGACAATTGTTTCGGAAGGAGCTCAATGATAGTTTTATGTTAGTCACTGACCACTTAATATTGCGTTCTACTATCTTCAACTGAGTTCGATATTAAACCATTCGACTGAAGCGCGCTTGTTTCCGGTGCCATTTGTTCCTTCAAATGGCGCTGAAATTATTTTAAAAATTCCAACTGCCCATGTCATGATTTGAAAGTGGAAATCGAAATGTTTAGGTGTAGATTAAATAAACGGGATATGCTGGAATCTTCATCGGAACCAAACTTGCAAAGGAAGTCAATGGGTCGGACAGCATCAGTGCAGAGAATGGACTGACGATATGTCGGGCAAGACACTCAGCTGCATTCACCTATAGGGCTTTTTCCAGCCCTCTCGCACTTACGCCTGTCAGTTTTGAAGAATTATTCCGACCCGCAATATAGTCTGTCTATTCCCTCCATAAATTCCACCTGACCTGCTCAGTTCCTTCAGCCAAATGGTTATATTTTGTTTTAATGCAATACTTTAAAGGTGGTTACGTAAAGGTGGTTTCATAACAAGAGGATTTCAGTATAGGAGTAAAGAGGTTCTTCTGTAGTTGTATAGGGCTCTGGTGAGACCACATCTGGAGTATTGTGTACAGTTTTGGTCTCCTAATTTGAGCAAGCGCATCCTTGTGATTGAAGCAGTGCAGCGTAGGTTTACGAGATTGATCCCTGGGATGGCGGGACTGCCATATGAGGGAAGATTGAATAGGCTAGGCTTGTATTCACTGGAGTTTAGAAGGATGAGGGGGGGGGGGGGGGGGGTCTTATAGAAACATATAAAATTATAAAAGCACTGGACAGGCTAGATGCAGGTAAAATGTTCCCAATGTTGGGTGAGTCCAGAACCGGGGGCCACAGTCTTAGAATAAAGGGGGGGTCATTTAAGACTGAGGTGAGAAAATACTTTTTCACCGACAGAATTGTGAATTTATGGAATTCCCTGCCACAGAGGTCAGTGGAGGTCAGGTCATTGGATGGATTTAAGAGAGCGTTAGATAGAGCTTTAGAGGCTAGTGGAGTCGAGGGATATGGGGAGAAGGCACTGGGTATTGATATGGGATGATCTGCCGTGATCACAATGAATGGCGGTGCTGACTCGAAGGGCCGAATGGCCTCCTCCTGCACCTATTTTCTATGTTTCTATGTTTCTATGTAACATTCCAACTAGCCGTCTGGATTCGGGTGAACTTCGTGTAGACATATCTGTCGTCAGCACCGCCCGATTTATTGTCACTCATTATACATTCTTGATGATGACCTTCGGAGTAAAAATACGCTTGCGGTCACTCGGTATCACTTATATGCATCTAATTAATTGTTTCAATGCTCTAGTTGAATAACACATTCTTGTTATTATTCACATTTTCAAATAGAAATATCTTCACTGAAACATCGCATCATTGAGCTCGGTGAGAAATCAGTGTGAAATATCTACCATTCTGCCCTTTGAAAAGCATATTCTAGTGAAAATTGCTGTGTGTGTTCATAGTCGGCACCTGTAGTTCGACTAAATTAAATCCTATGGCTGCAGCATTGTATGAAGAAGCAGTGATAATTACACAATATTTCAGCATTCTTCCTTAAATGCTGTTAATTTTTACGGCCATCCTTAATTTTCATGGCAATAGCCTACTCTAATAGCAACAACTGCAGATGGTGCTAAAATAATTGAATATAACACTAGCAAGGTTTATTTTTTTCGTTAAAATAAATGTTAGATTGCCATCCTGGTTGGTGGAATTGATACACATCGTGCACCAAGCCTTTTTATGAACATTCTATTTTTCGTGTATAACATCTGTTCGCCTGCTAAAATAAGAGTGGCCAAAGTTTGCTTCAAGGTTCAAATGGTCAAGGAAGTCAATTGGTGCGTTGTCAACTTCACAATCCTTTTATAGACAGAGTAATTCAGCGGGTCGGACAGTATCTCTGGAGAAAAGGAATAGGTCACGATTCGGGTCGAGACGCTTGTAACAGTCAACTCCTTTGACATCGATGGCTGTGAGCTCCCTGCGGCGAAAGCCGTTTATATAGACCCCCCCCCCCCCCCCCCCCTTGTTGGCTGCCGATGCAAATAATCCGTTGATTATAGAAACAGAGAAACATAGAACATAGGTGCAGGAGTAGGCCATTCGGCATTTCGAGCCTGCACCGCCATTCAATATGATCATGGCTGATCATCCAACTCAGTATCCTGTACCTGCCTTCTCTCCATACCCCCTGATCCCTTTAGCCACAAGGGCCACATCTAACCCCCTCTTAAATACAGCCAATTAACTGGCCTCAACTACCTTCTGTGGCAGAGAGTTCCACAGATTCACCACTCTCTATGTAAAAAATGATTTTCTCATCTCGGTCGTAAAAGACTTCCCTCTTATCCTTAAACTGTGACCCCTTGTTCTGGACTTCCCCAACATCGGGAATAATCTTCCTGCATCTAGCCTGTCCAACCCCTTAAGAATTTTGTAAGTTTCTATAAGATTCCCCCTCAATCTTCTGAATTCTAGCGAGTACAAGCCGAGTCTATCCAGTCTTTCTTCATATGAAAGTCCTGCCATCCCATGAATCAATTATCCCCTTCAGTACCGCTCAGAACAATTGCATTGATCAATTGACAAGATGTAAAAGAAAGCCAAGAAAATGTTTGAATCTAAACCTTATAACGATAATGCAAAATCTGAGGAAAACATGTTTAGCTTTCATTTCATATTCCGCGTGTATGTAGATAGCTTTCATAGGACGTAATCACTCCTTGAATAGATTATCACATGTTTCATCACAATCTAACAATTACTTTCGAAAAATATATATCAACAAAATAGAGAGAGTACAGAGGAGATTTACTAGAATGTTGCCTGGATTTCAACAACTAAGTTACAGAGATAGGTTGAATAAGTTAGGTCTTTATTCTCTGGAGCGCAGAAGGTTAAGGGGGGACTTGATAGAAGTCTTTAAAATGATGAGAGGGATAGACAGAGTTGATTTGGACAAGCTTTTCCCTTTGAGAATAGGGAAGATTCAAACAAGAGGACATGACTTCAGAATTAAGGGACAGAAGTTTAGGGGTGAATATGAGGGCGAACTTCTTTACGCAGAGAGTGGTGGCGGTGTGGAATGAGCTCCCAGTGGAAGTGGTGGACGCAGGTTCATTGGTATCATTTAAAAATTAATTGGATAGGCATATGGATGAGAAGGGAATGGAGGGTTATGGTACGAGTGCAGGCAGGTGGGACTAAGGGGAAAAAATTTGTTCGGCATGGACTTGTAGGGCCGAGATGGCTGTAATTGTTATATGGTTATATGGTTATATGGTTATATGGTTATATGAATTCCTTCAAAATGGGTGGCTGTCATGCCTTCAGTTATCAGGATGTTACTTTTACTGTTCATCCTTAAGATTAACAGCAGGAAATGTATTTTATTTATCCGGATGAATATTAATATGTACAGAATATTTATCCTGGGTTGTTTTAAATGGTAAAACGGTAATGTGTTTGATAATATTAATGTTGCAGAAACCAAATCGGATGGTGAGTAAGAGAAAATTTCTGTCAATCTATAACAAAACTTACTCACAGCGGAGGATAGGAAATCTACCGGTAGGTACCAGGCGTTCTCATGTAGCGGAACATGGAGGTCTATTCAAATGCCAGGGCCCTTTGGGCTACGGTGGTAAATCCCTCCTCCGATGGCTATTTCCCAACCTGTGCAATCAAAACGAATGTTAGGGCATAACTCCAAGACAGACTTTTACTCCAAGTTACTGAGCAATAAGTTGTTCCTTCCGCATTTAGATCCTTAGATTCTTTGCGATATTTGTAACGTGCTGACACGATTGCAAAATGTATATAATTTCAAGGCAAACTTAACAGAGACAATTTGCAAACTCTTCTAAAAAAATCACGGATATTGAGGCAACCTTAACTGAGAGATGTCATGGGTGAGAGAGCAATGGCAGAGAATCTAAGGGGATTTATCGCAGTCGCTGCCTCAAAAAGGCTGGCTGTGTCTTAAAAGACCCACACCATCCTGGCCACACACTCATCTCCCTGCTACCTTCAGGTAGAAGGAACAGGAGCCTGAAGACTGCAACAACCAGGTTCAGGAATAGCTACTTCCCCACTATTAAACCTGGCTCGGACAAAACTATGATTATTAATAACCCATTATCTGTTATTTGCACTTTATCAGTTCATTTATTCATGTGTGTGTATATTTATATAATGATATATGGACACACTGATCTGTTTTGTAGTAAATGCCTACTATGTTCTGTGTGCTGAAGCAAAGAAAGAATTTAATTGTCCTATTAAGGAACACAAATGACAATAAACTGACTTGAACTCTTGAACTTGAACTTGAACTTGGATCGCCAGCTATCTCAATCAGCAAGTGCTGCAAACCTAAAGCGAGCTGTTTGGCCAATATAAGTAGGGTTGTTTCCACTTGTGCAGAACACGCACATCTATTATCAAAGCATGTACCTTAATAATACTCACCACGGTGAAACATGAACTCTCTCTAAAGATTCTCTATTTCATAATGTTCGCAGAATTTTCTTCCGACATAGAAGCCATTCAGCCTGAAGAGTAAATGTGACCACTCAGAACATTTTAATGTATGAATGAATGAATGCCATTTTATTGTCACTATACACATGTACAATGATATTAAAAGCAGCTCCTACTCAGTGCAGACATGTAATTAATCAAAAAACAAAACAAAGGGGGGGGGGGGGATAAGGTGCACAGTTCTGCGGCGCTATATACATATCTATAAAGAGACAATGGATGAATAGAGTGAATAAATAGGATTCCTATATACAGTATGGGTACAGTTACAGTACAAATTACAGTAGGTGGATAGATGGAAGTCCGGGGTTTTGGAAAGCAACTGTTCTTGAATCTGTTGTCCTTGTTCTGATGCACCTATAGCGCCTCCCTGAGGGCAGCAGGTCGAACAGGCCAAACGCAGGATGGGAGCTGTCCTTGATGATGTTCTTCGCCCTGCTGAGGCAGCGGGAGGTGTAAATGTCCATCAGAGAGGGGAGAGGGCAGCCAATGATCTTCTGTGCTGCCCTAACTACCCTCTGAAGCCTCTCCCTGTCAGCCATGGTGCAGCTGCCATACCATGCTGTAATGCAGTATGTCAGCAGGCTCTCAATCGACGAGCGGTAGAAGGTCAGCAGCAGGTTGGAGTCCAGGTTGTGCTTCCTGAGGACCCTCAGGAAGTGCAGCCGCTGTCATTCCCCTCGTACTTCCTTGTACGAGTTCCTACTGTCTTTTTCTTGCCTGTCGATTCCACGCTGATTCTCTTACCTTCAACCACACTCGAGATAATTTACAGTCGCCAATGGACTGCGCGCCTGTGAGGCCTTGGAGGAAATAGACAGACCGAGATGAACCTCCACGCTCCTGTGCGTACATACTCAATACTTCGACACTCAATTCAACACTGTCTCGAGGTGTGATATTCACTCCCGCTTGCCTATTGATATCTCAGGGGGACTGAAGCGCTCAGTATCCCATCTCGATCAGAAACACAAAACTTTGATTATTACAATTTAAGAGTTCTTTCAACTGCATGTTAATCCAAACTACCTATAAACAATGACACTTCTTTCATCAGACCAACAACAACTACAATCAATGCAAAAAGATATCGGTGAGATCACAGACCTTTGTTATTGAGAAACTTATTTAAGTATTGGTCCATTTAAACTTTCAGGGATGAGATATATTTATTGATCTCGTGTATTAATTGAATAAACGATCTTTTTTTTTATTTTCTGCAAGTTCACTGATGAAAACTTGCTGATTTTATCCCCAGTGGAACTGCTCCGATTGAAAGAGAAAGGTACATTTGTTTTACACGGAGCAGAATTGGTGTTGGACCTTATGTGATCGCAATGAAATTTGTATTATGTAAAATGCACGAATATAAGCCCTGTCCCACGGTACGAGTTCGTTCCAAGAGCACTCCCGAGTTTGCCCTAATTCGAACTCGGAGATTTACGGTAATGGCCACTCGTCGGTACTCGGGGCTCTCGTGGACAATCTTCACGAGTCTTCCCGTGCTTACCTGCAGTTAGCGAGTCTTCCCGAGTACCTGCCGTTAGCGTTACGAGCCGCTAAGAGACGTCCCCGAGCTCCGACGTACCCGCTACGTTCATTCTCCGTGCTTACCACAAGTTTGATTTTTTTTTTAACTCGGGAGAGCTCTTGGAACGAACTCGTACCGTGGGGCAGGGCTTCTGACTAGCCCACTGATTCTATTGACAACTGTATGCTGCATGGTGAAACCACAAAAATATAATCAGTAAATGGTAACCTATTCTACAAAACAGTTTTTGATAAGCGTCTCCTGTCGGAATGGAATTTTTCACACCTTCTCCTTATTGTCCCTGGTATATTGCCCCGCTCATTGGGACGAAGGGTCCCCAGCCGAAACGACAAATGCTTCCATCCAGCAAATTCTGCGGCGCTGTGTTATGCTTCCACAATCCGCCCAGAAAAAATCAGCATTTTGTATCTTTCTTCGATGAATATGCCTCCTGCTTTAAGAACACAGTAATCACAAATACAGCCAATATGTTCTGAAGTATCTTTTGCTAACCATCTGAATAGTTGGTGAAATTGTACGCAAGATGTTGACATCTGGGTATCACAACATCGAGTAGTTTGAGGTTTCCTGCCTTTAACAAACAGCTAAAGGGGTCACAAAGCCAAGGGGTCACCTTTTAAGGATAATCCCAAGTCTTTTAGGACCGAGATGAAAACATCATTTTTCAACAGAGAGTGGTGAATGTGAATTTCTCAACCTTATAGAAGACCCGTAGTATAATCCAATTCCTTCCACCGTATATTTAAGAGGACATTTTTAATTTATTTGCCCTTGTGTGTAAAGGGATCAGGGCTTTCAAATTCAGAAGGAATCTTCCCATGACTTTGATGATCAGCCATCAGCATATTTGATCCCCCCCCCCCCCCCCCCCCCCCCCCCCCCAGGCTCCCCCCCCCCCCCCCCCTATTATCTGCACCTGAATAAGCCAGAGAAATATAATCGTCTTTCACTCATGTACATTCTTAGAACTTGAATAAATCGGCGAGGCTTTCTAGTAGCGTGAATTGCCCTCGATGTAAATTGAAATCGAGTAAACCTGTCAGAAGCTTACCATTCTTATTCCAGAAGCAGCATTTCGAGTCATGTTACCTTAAACATAAAGATGTTATATGTGACGGTGTTTACTTCCATAACTAAAGACCAGTGCTGACCTCCGCTCAGTCCGCCTGCGCCCACCTAATCTCCCGGTTGCTAAACACTTAAGCCCCCTCCCATTCCCATAATGCCCTTTCCGTCCCGGGCCTCCTGCACTAGAGAAAGGCCCAGCGCAAATTGGAGAAAGAGAACCTCATATTTCGCTTGGGCAGCTAACATCCCAGCGGTATGAATACCGACTTTTCTAACAAAGTAATCCTTGCGTTCCCTCTCTCTCTCCATACCTCCCCCTTCCAAGTTCTCCGACCAGTCTGACTATCCCACTGATTCTATTTTATCTGTATGCTGCATTGTCACCTTCTCCTGGCTCAGTAACATGGTCTATTCTACGTTCCTTGATATGCATCTCCTGTGATGTCTCTTTTTCACACCCTCTCCTTCATTGTCCCTGTGCCTTCTTCTCCCCCTGACTCTCAGTCTGAAGAAGGGTCCCGAGCCGAAACGACACCTATTCCTTCCATCCAGAAATTCTGCCCGTCCCGCTGAGTTACTCCAGCATTTTGTATCTTTCTTCCCTGAAAATCCCCAGATTGCTGCAGGTTAAGAACACAGTAATCGCGTTACAGCCAATATGCTCGGAAGTATTTTGCTTAAATATCTGAATCAAACAGAAATGTTGGCGACGCAAGGTGTTGACATCAAGTGGGTATCACAACATTGAGAGTTCAATTTCCTGCCTTTAAGTCACAGTTAAAGGGGTCACAAAGCAAGGGGTCACAATTTAAGGGTAATGGGGAAGTCTTTTAGGACCGAGATGAAAAAATCATTTTTTACACAGAGAGTGGTGAATCTGTGGAATTCTCTGCCACAGAAGGTAGTTGAGGCCAGTTCATTGGCTATATTTAAGAGGGAGTTAGATGTGGCCCTTGTGGCTAAAGGGATCAGGGGGTATGGAGAGAAGGCAGGTACATGATACTGAGTTTGATGATCAGCCATGATCATATTGAATGGCGGTGCAGGCTCGAGGGGCCGAATGGCCTATTACTGCACCTATTTTCTATGTTTCCATATTTCTAATCGTCTTCACCTGTACTTCTTAGAACTTGAAGAACTTCGGCGAGATGACAGTAAGAATCGTTTCAGCTACTTTAAATTGAGAAGTTCGATTAGATACTTCAGCACCCACTTGAATCAGTATTCAGTATTTGATTTTAGTATTGGTTTTGAAAGTTTAGTTTAGAGATACAGCACGGAAACATGCCCTACAGACGAGCAATCTCCCCACACTAGCACTATCCTACACAAAATGGGCAATTTACAATTTCTTACCCGAAAAAACCTGTACGTGTTTGGAATATGGGGTGAAACCGGAGCTCGCGGGTAAAAGCCTCGTGGTCACGGAGAGAACGTACAAACTCTGTACAAAAAGGACTAGTAATCAGGATCGAACCCGGGTCTCTGACGCTGCAAGACAGCAACCCTATCGCTGTGCCATCGTGCCGCGCTTGTAATAGCCTTTTACATTCCGAGCCATTTACACGTCAGTTTTGGAAACGGGGAAGGTGCACTACCCGTAACGTTTAACATCTATGCAGAGGAAAAATATTGAATGGACATTATGGACGAATGCACAATTTCCTTCCACGGTGTCATTTGATCTAATTGTCATAATGTGCATTGCGACAACCGGAAAGCATCAGAAAGGGGGAAATGATGGGAGAATTTTACGTTAGAATTTTAGAGTGTGGGGTGATATTTTGCATAGAAAGCATGATTGAATTTTCCAGTTTAATTGTTTATATATTTTTGCTTGCAGGGAAATCGTCTCACGGATGCGGTAAAATATCTTAAATTGAGACGTTTGTGCAAAAATGGAACACAGATTTATAGCAATACATCTTCTGCAACGTTCTCACGATTAAAATATCGTTTGTACTTCTACCTTTGGCAGACAAAGATCTAGATGCAAGCAAAGCAGGCACGTAAACCTCAAAGCTGATGGGTAACCTATCAGGCAAAGCATTGGGTGCGTTTCCGTGAATGTGTCAAAGTGGTAGATATCCGGAAGTGATGTTGTACGCCGACAGTTCCTATTAGGTGACGTGATATGTGTTGCTATTGGGTTCGGCGAATGAAGTGGGTGTTCGGTCGGTTCCTGCACGCTAATGAGCCTTGTCCCACTTAGGAAACCTGAACGGAAACCTGAACGGAAACCTCTGGAGACTTTGCGCCCCACCCAAGGTTTCCGTGCGGTTCCCGGAGATTTTTTTCAGTCTCCCTAATTGTCGAAAGTGGTTTCCGCTACTTCTATGTTCCGGCGATTATCTCAAAAAATTAAAAACCGGCCTCGACTAAAAATAGGTTGCCATTTTAAAATTCGGTATTTTTTTAGTCGAAGCCGGTTGCGATGCTAGTTGAAGGTGGTTGCCGGAGGTTGCAGGTAGTGGAAGGTAAGACCTTCCTGGTGGAATAAAACTGGGTGAAAAAATAGGTCTTACCTTCCACTACCTGCAACTTCCGGCAACTAGCACCGCAACCGGCTTCGACTAAAAAATTACCGATTTTTAAAACGGCAACCTATTTTTAGTCGAGGCCGGTTTTTAATTTTTTTGAAATAATCGCCGGAACATTGAAGAAGCGGAAACCACTTTCGACCATTGGGGAGACTGACAAAAACCTCCGAGAACCTCCGGGAACTGCACGGAAACCTTGGGTGGGGCGCAAAGTCTCCAGATGTTTCCGATCGTGTTTCCTAAGTGGGACAGGGGCATTATTACTTCAATGCATAAATGCAATGCTACAATCAAAGATCAAAGGACGTGTTTCTGCTTGCAAGCCCAGAATTTAATAGAAATACATTGCCTGCGTCGACTAAAACGACATTTGTTTAAATTGCCAAACTGTATAAAGGTGTTCGTATTGGTTCCCCAGTGAAAATTGTAGTTTTCCACTTTCAGAAGTGCACAGTTTGAGAAAGGCTTTAAATAATGCAAGTAAGAGACTAAATTTTATTGTTTTTGTTTCCATTTCATCTGTTCGGGAAGTCGGTCTAGAAGCGTAGAAACATAGAAAATATGTGCAGAAGGAGGCCATTCGGCCCTTCGAGCAAATAATGGCGATCACTTGACAGACATTCGAAAAGGTTTAAAATCAACGTCTTCCCATCTTCATCTAATGTGACCACTTCCCACCATTTTAAGCTTTCGGGTTCCCGCTGGAGTATAATTCCAGGACCATGCAATGTACTTGGAGAGTCCAGTCGTTCATGGATTTTCCTGAATGGTATCATTAACATGTGTAAACTAACATGTTGAACCGAGTTAAACAGACAGAACCCAAGTGGGTATCCATTTGTTCTATCCCGCCGCTTTCATCCACTCATTAAACCCGGATGTAACATAGAAACCTAGAAAATAGGTGCAGGAGGAGGCCATTCGGCCCTTCGAGCCAGCACCTTCATTCATTGTGATCATGGCTGATCCTCCCCTATCAATAACCCGTGCCTGCCTTCTCCCCCATATCCCTTGACTCCACTAGCCCCTATAGCTCTATCTAGCTCTCTCTTAAATCCATCCAGTGATTTGGCCTCCACTGCCCTCTGTGGCAGGGAATTCCATAAATTCACAACTCTCTGGGTGAAAAACTATTTTCTCACCTCAGTCTTAAATGACCTCCCCTTTATTCTAAGTGTGTGGCCCCTGGTTCTGGCCTCGTCCAACATTGGGAACGTTTTACCTGTATCTAGCTTGTCCAGTCCTTTTATAATTTTATATGTTTCTATAAGACCCCCCTCATCCTTCTAAACTCCAGTGAATACAAGCCTAAAATGTAGTCTTGGGATTTTCTAATCCTCGACCACACCCATCATTTCAAAGAGCCAAACTTACACCAGATATTTAATGTTGTCCGCTTGCCAACAGAAACTGATTTGCAAAGTAAACAAGAAGGTAAATCCATCTGAAAAACGTCAAGATTTCTAATAAATTAACTTGCCATTATCTGCAAATGTGTTGATATGTATGCCCAGTTTATGAGCCCATGTGGTATGTTAGCATTCATAGCAAAAGTATTTGATTATAGGAGCATGGAGGTTCTACTGCAGTTGTACAGGTGATACCACACCGGGAGTATTACGTACAGTTTTGGTCTCCTAATCTGAGGAAGGACATTCTTGCCATAGAGGGAGTACAGAGAAGGTTCACCAGACTGATTCCTGGGATGTCAGGACTTTCATATGAAGAAAGACTGGATAGACTCGGCTTGTACTCGCTGGAATTTAGAAGATTGAGGAGGGATCTTATAGAAACTTACAACATTCTTAAGGGGTTGGACAGGCTAGATGCAGGAAGATTGTTCCCGATGTTGCGGAAGTCCAGAACAAGGGGTCACAGTTTAAGGATAAGGGGGGAATCTTTTAGGACCGAGATGAGAAAAACATTTTTCACACAGAGAGTGGTGAATCTGTGGAATTCACTTTACACATAATGTAGTTGAGGCCAGTTCGTTGGCTATATTTAAGAAGGGGTTAGATGTGGCCCTTGTGGCTAAAGGGATCAGGGGATATGGAGAGAAGGCAGGTACAGGATACTGAGTTGGATGATCAGCCATGATCATATTGAATGGCGGTGCAGGCTCGAAGGGGCGAATGGCCTACTCCTGCACCTATTTTCTATTTTCTATGTTTCCAAATGTGCAATACATTGTCCTTCTTATTCCAGAACTTGACCAACACATCAAAGTTGATGGTGAGTAATGAAGTCATGGAAGGTGATGAATAGTATTGACGCTACTTAGTGGCGAAGTTATACCAGGGTACCTTGTTACATCTAATGAGATCTCGTGTGGTTTTCATTTTACCACCCATCTGATTTCGCTTTCTACCTAAGTAAAAATCCTCCTTGTTGTATCTAGTGGTTCGTTGCTCTTTCTGGACAAGTGTATGAACATTGTGCCCACCTTCTCCGGGCCACCGCATTTTGCCGTCTCCGAATCGACGCCCTCCGCCGCCATTTGTTTTTCACCCAAACGTGGAATGAATCATATGGATCAATCATACAAATCCTGCGCACACGATATCTAATTCCGCGGCAGAATTGCGCTGCTGCCTTCCAGATTGCAACCGACCCTTTGGATTTTATTTGGATTTGAGGCAATTCATAAAATATGGCAATTGCGAGAAACTAGACAAAAAAGTGGACGTTTGGGACTGAGGACGATGGTAAAGGGCCTGTCCCACGAGCATGCGACCTGCATGCGGCAAGCGCGACCAAACCGGAAGCGGGGGCCGCGCGGGGGTCGAGTGAGTGACGAGTTCGAGCAAAGTCCGCGGGAAGTTCGCGCTTGACGTACGGTGTCGAGGCGGTGCGTACGGCGTCAAGAAGCTGCGTACGACGTCGAGGCGATATCGGGACCAGCTCCGCACAACTCCATACGGCTCCGGCGATCGAAGTGGGACCGGCCCCGCGAGGCCGTACGGCTCAAGCGAGGCCCTTAAATCAGAATCTGATCGAATACTCGGATGTAACATTAAATACCCCAAGTGATTAAATCCTCTGTATCAATAGCAGAGCATGAACAAATATCAATGACCTCTAATTCACGTCAATTGAACATTTTGGATTTTACAGAGGAACAGATTCGCGAGGGTCAGCTAGGTAAAGTATTAATTTTAAGGATTTTTTTACTTCGAATGAATTTGGTATTGGAAAGTTAGGCATTGATATCGAATCTACCGCCCGCGTGTACAGCAGGCGCGCGGTTTGCGACTGGATAAGGTTTCGGATAAATATTGTCAGGTGTATCAAGCCACAGTGAAAAGATTTATTTTGCATGCTGTCCGATCAAATTAGAAATTACTATACAATCAAACCAAACCCATGTTGAACAGGTAGAGTGTGGGAATGATACAAAATGGGAATGTAGTTCTCAGTATTGTACAATACAATACAATGCCGTTTATTTGTCATTTGAACCTCACATGAAGTTCAAACGAAATTTGGTTTCTGCAGTCATACAAGAAAAGAGCCAAGACACACACCAACACAATCATCCATCACAGTGAATCTCCTCCTCACTGTGATGGAAGGAAAAGTCTTGCCTCTCCCCTGCTCTCCATTCCTCTCCCGAAGTCAAAGTCAAAGCCCCCGGCGGTGAGCAAGTCCCACGGCCACTTAAAGCCGCGCCGGGCGATGTAAGGCCCCGCTCCGGGTCCCGAAGTTGGAGCCCCCGGCGGGCGCTAGCAAGTCCGCGGCCATTTAAAGCATAGAGATCCATAGAAAAACCCCAATCTCTTAACAGCTATTTTCATTGGGAGTAGGACAGGTGAGGATCTGCCTCCCCTGCCTCCCCTGACCGCACGTCCCTGGTTTCGGGTCGAGAACTTTCTTCAGACTGAAGAGGAGGACCTTCTTCTCCAGAGAAGCTGCCTGACCCTCTGAGTTACTCCAGCTTTTTGTGTCTATCTTTGACTATGGGGCTGTTCTCCCGAAGCGGCATGAGTGTAGATGGAGCCAGTCGTGGGGAGTTTGGTCTGTCTGATGACACCAGGAACTATGTCGTTTATTGGTCATTGTATATTATGTATTCGGAACAATTAGGGATGGTATGTAGTGGCTATTTGGTATGTTTTGAATGTCATTGAGGATGGTATGTGGTTTACATTTTAGTAGCACTATGAACTCGGATGAGTGGTATTTAATCCTGCATTTCTGACTGACTCTCATTCTTACATACATTCCAAAAGTGCATTTCTCTTCCGTTAAACACATGCAATTAATTACTCCTCTCGCCAAAGAATGGCCAATTGTGTTATGCTTAACTAACATTTACGAAATGTTTTATTCACAGAGCGTCAGAAATTAGAAGGCATTCGTAAGAGCATCGGTAACTACGCCGTCCTGATATTTATTTCCGATTGTTGTGTAAATATTATTAATGTTAAATGATTTGTAGTATGTTTAGATAGTTTCTTATATATTATGATACGCCAGAGGGTTTTTCAATGGGCCAATTCAGAAAATGAGTTTCACTGATTCCCGCCAAATCCATGTTGAATATTGACCATAGGCCATCAGAACAATTGTTTTAATTAGAAAATGTACCTATATATAATTTCACAATAAATCATTATGTGCTCCTCTTTTACAGATAAAATAATGCAACGCCAAAGTACAGGTACAGAAAGGATGAAAGCGTGGAGCGAATTAACAGCGGACGTTATAGTCATTAGAGTTGCATTGGGTGCTTAATAGGCCGTCGATCTGGGGGTGGCGTGTACCTCGGCCTTGCCATTTACAAAATAAACCGCATTTGGGCAAGTCTTCCTTCACAATATTCCTTCAACCATTGATGCCTACCTTAAAATACGCCAATGACACGTGTAAATGAAGCCCCTCACCTGTATGTTCTCTCCAAAGCAAACTCTACCCTGCTTGAAAATGGAACTCCATTGACTGAAACTTCATTTCAGCAATTTGTGAATATCTTCAGCTTGGGATCCTCGATGCTTCAATATGACTAAATCTCCAGATGATGACCCAACAGCAATAATGGTTGAAAATAAAATTAAACTGCCAACCACACCCATATCAGAAAGACCTTGTGCAAGAGCAGTTAGAAGTCAACTGCAAAAGCGATGACCAGCAGTCTTATGTACCAAATAAAATACATTAGAGTCTCTTCCCATATGACATCGATAACGCAATGTGTATATCATGATCACAGCTATTGATAATAGCTTACCTTTCCGGTTTATGTGCGTCCACTATGCTGTTGAAGCCCTTCAATGCTAAAGGTAAAAATGCATAATTGACATGGATACACATGGATTTACAACCGTTACTTACACTTGATATGTATCTCCAACAGAAGAGGAACTGATCAGAAAAGATGAAGGTAATATAGTAAACTGCATTTTTGTCCAGGATTTGCATTAAGCCATCAAAGGTGGCACGGGATAAATTAAAACGCTTTCAGATTCAGATTCAGATTCAAATTCAATTTTAATTGTCATTGTCAGTGTACAGTACAGAGACAACAAAATGCATTTAACATCTCCCTGGAAGAGCGACATAGCAAACGATTTGAATAAATAATAATAAGTGTCCGGGGGGGGGGGGGGGGGGTGGTGATTGGCAGTCACCGAGGTACTGACAGCTTTCACCCGTCTGCTATGCCACCTAGTGTCACTTCTCATCTATATACTTTTAAAACTGTGTGTGTGTGTGTGCCATTTTTTTGCCCTTTGATGCTCCGCCAAAACTACACGCAAAAACGCTGAGATTTTTACCATTTCAACGGCCTGTCGGCCCGCAGGCGCGTTGAGAACGACGGGCGTACGCAGCGTCTTGACGTCGTATGCAGCGTATTGACGACGTACGCCTAGCGAGTGGCGGGCCGCCCCCTCCTTGCAACCGCGCGTTACGGGAACAGACCCAACGGGTCTGCACTTGGATAGTAAGATATAATACTTCTTAAAGAAAACTGAAGTAAAGATTTAGAGGCTAGACAGGATTCCATATTTCGTACACACAAACATCGCGTTTAGTTTAGAGATGCAGCGCGGAAACAGGCCCTTAGGTCCACCGAGTCCGCACCGACCAGCGATCACCGCATATTAACACTACCCTGCACAAACTGGTGACAATTTTACATTGGAACATTTTTACCAAGCCAATTAACCTACAAACCTGTACAGCTTTGCAGAGTGGGGGGGAAACCGGAGAATCCGGAGAAAATTATCAAAGGACCGGACAAGCTAGATGCAGTAAAAATGTTCCCAATGTTGGGCGAGTCCAGAACCAGGGGCCACAGTCTTAGAATAAAGGGGAGGTCATTTACGACTGAGGTGAGAAAAAACGTTTTTAGCCAGAGAGTTGTGAATTTGTGGAATTCCCTGCCACAGAGGGCAGTGGAGGCCAAGTCACTGGATGGATGTAAGAGAGAGTTAGATAGAGTTCTAGGGGCTAGTCAAGGGATATGGGGAGAAGGCAGGCACGGGTTATTGATAGGGGACGATCAGCCATGATCACAATGAATGGCGGTGCAGGCTCGAAAGGTAAATTGGCCTCCTCCTGCACCTATTTTCTATGTTTCTATGTTTCTAAAGAAATAACGTTTGCGCGTTTGCAATGAGTCTTTGCAGTGTATGTTTCACTGACTTGTCTGCACAGCAGAACGAGGGGAACTGTTCTTGATTTGCGACAGAAGTGAAATCTAAAAGGCCACGTCGACCCATACATGTGATTGTTATATATGTCACCTGCTTCTTCTGGAGGAGGAGTGAATATGAACGTTAATTAACACAAATAATTTTTAAGACCTGCTCTTGTGCAGTGATGTTTTCAGATTTATGTTCTAACGGGATCTTTCTCAGTAACCTCCTAGAATTCCCTCGCCAATGTTGCTCGCTTCAGTATCGTGCTCCATTTGAAGGTATCCAACCTCTCTTTTGTTGTATCTGTTTCACAGTCAACCTCTGCTTCTGCTTTACCTGTACGCTCTTCTTCCATCAGCGCTTCTTTGTTAGTATAACACAGAGACATTATCAACGCCTTTAAATTGACTTGTACATTTACGACTTTTAACTATTTTTGACTGATTATGTACACTAGAAAGTGTGCCCTCTGACCACACTCCAGCGGTATTCTGAAACGATATCATGTTTAAATTTAGAAGAAATCAGTGACATTGTTGAACCCTTGGTCAAATTTATTCAAACTTGGGGAAAATTTATTGAACACTTTCATACAACATACATTGCTCCCTCTTTAACCGTTATAAAAATTATTTTACCTCCATAGGGTGGAACGGACTTGACGACAGACTTACATTGTTGAAATTCTCAGTTCAGATTCGGTTTTGCTTTGCTTTGTTTTTTTATTTATTTTATTTTTATTCTTATTTTATTGTTATAAATTGTTTTTTTCTTTAGTTTAGGAGGGTTTTGTTTTTTCCTTTTTTCTTTTTCTTTTTGTCTTTTTATCTTTGTTTTTTTTAAATATTTATAAGTTTCCTTTTAAAGATTGAACTATATTTACATAGAGACCGGGAGGTCTATATTCATTGTGTATTTTGACACTGGTCTCATATTAGGTTATACCTGTTATTAATGTAATCCTGATCCCTATGTATCAATATCATTGTTATGTTTATCATTATTCTTTTTGCTCTGTTTTTTATGTTTTTTGGGGAGGTTTTGGGGGGAAAATTTGTTTTTTTAATTTAAAGAAAGAAAGTATGACATATGTTTAGAATGGTCGCATGGTTGGTTTAACTATGATATCTTTATTCTTCCTCTTAGAACTTGAAAAACTCAGGCTGGCTTTGAAAGAGAAAGGTTAGTGAATGCCGGAAACCTGGTTAAGAGAGGGACAATACTGGCAATTTAATGATCCAGTTAACATGTGCTTCAGGAGAGACAGAGATGAGGGTAAAAGAGGGCGGGGTGTTGCGTTATTGATGATGGTGGATGGCACAGCGCTGCTCAGATGTGACTACGAGATGGTCCGTCTAGTAAACCTATTTGGGTGGAACTGAAGGAACAAGAAAGGAATTATCTAGTCTGGAGAGGGGTCTCGACCCGATAAATCACCTATTCCTCCTCTCCAGAGATGCTGCCGACCCCGCTGATTTACTCCAGCATTTTGTGTATGTCAAAGGTATCAAAGGTATTTTATTAGTCACATTCACATACACCCAGGTGTGGTGAAGTGAAATGCTTCTTGCCATTTTGCAGCACACAAAAAAAATACAGACATAACACCAATGAGAGTCTTAAACACATAGAACATCCCCCCACAATGGCTCCCACCATGAGGGAAGGCACAAAGTCCAGTCCCCAACCCCAGTTCACCCATAGTCGGGCCTATTGAGGCCTCCACATTTGCCTCTAAGGAGGCCCGATGTTCCAGGCCGTTCTCGCCGGGTGATGTTGCTCCGGCGTCGGGAGAGTCCTCCCAGCGGCCTGGGAACCCTGGAACGGCCGCTTCCGCACTGGAGGCCGCGGCTTCCGAAGCCGACAAGGCCGCGCCGGTTGGAGCTCCACCACTGGCGATCTCATCTAGAGATCCCAGGCTCCCGGTGTAAAGTTCGGCGCCGCCGCCCGCAGCTGGCCGCTCCACAGTCCCGCAGCTCCGTGATGTTTTAACCGGGCGGCCTCAGCTCACCGGAGCTCCAGCGCGGCGACCCGGGCAAGGCATCGCCCGCTCCGCGATAGCGCTTCAGCGCTGTGCCGCCGCCGAAGCCGAGGTTCTGGGCAGTCCCCGACAGGAAACGCCGCTCCAGGCCCGCTGGTAGGCCGCGAGGACGGGCCTCTCCGACCAGGTAGGGACTCTGAAAGGTAGTTTCCCCGCCCCCTCCCACCCCCCACATAAAAAAAGTATGGACCTCCAAACAAAACACTTAACTAACTAACATAAAAAATAAAAAGACGAAGAGACAGACAGCTAGACAGTATGTCTAGAAAGGAATGATCACCTTGATGCGAGTGCACTTTAGGCCACAAATGGTCAACGGGAAATAGAAAAGCAAATACGCCAGAACATTTCAGGCAGCTGTAAGCAAAGATCCTATAGCGGAGCAAGATAGATCATTCCTGCTAAATGCAATGGGTTGACGTGTAGTACGCAACGGAGCGGAACGTGGGCCTTTTTTTCATCCATTTCCGTAACCCGACCCGACTCGCAGTGTGATCAACGTTACGGAGGGGACAGTTTGTGTTAATAAATTATAATTCTGACAATGAAGAGAGGATTTTCCCCAAATAACTCTTATTTTTACGAGGATGTTTCTGTAACCGGCTTCCATCTCCGCACTGGTATCCCGTGGGATCTTTGGTGCGGAGACGGAAGCCGGTTACAGAAATGGGGCCGAAAATGACCCATGAATCTGCCCGTGACGTCTTTTTCGTCGAGTGATCTATCTTGCTCGCTATAGGATCTGTGGTTGTAAGTCTAATAAGTTTATGAGAGTCGGGGATTTCAACGTTCCCAATATTAACTTGGAATGTCACTGTGCGTAAGATTCAGACGCGGCGGCATTTGTCAAATGTGTTCAGGAACGTTTTCTCTCTCAATATTTAGGGGGTGCCACACGGGAGAGGGCAATTCTTGATCCAGTCTTGGGAAACTTGGAGGGGCAAGTGAATGGAGTGTTCGTGGATGATCCGTTTGGCACCAGCGACCACTGTTCCATCAGGTTCCAGATTGTCCTGGATAGAGACAGGGTGGACCGACGAGTTAAATGTTTAAATTGGTGGGGGGGGGGGGGGGGGGGGGGGGGGGGGGGGGGGGGGGGGGATGACTTAGTACGGGAGACAAGCGTATTGACTTTGTGAGCACACACCGAGTTAAATTAATCTCCTTTGCCTACATGTCATCCTTAAATTAATAACCTTTGCCTACATGTCATGCCCTCCATTCCCTGCATATTCATGTCCTACCTAAAAAGCCTCTTAAATGCTGCTGTCATTTCATCTGTCTACAAAGAGTTGCTTATTAACAGACCTTCACCCAGGGTTGGCTCAAGAGTAACTCGGGAGACGAACTTGGAACATCGCAGAAATGACAAGTAAACGGCAAACTTGTCATACCCGTGGGAACTCGGTTAAACTCTTGATCATACACTTGGAATCTCGTACACAACCACGAGTCTTTCACTCGGGGTACCTCGTGGGTCAGCTCGCACCATGAGACAGGGCTATAATAACTTTGAAGGTATCAGGCAGGAACTCCCTCAAGTTGATTGCAGCAGATTGTTCAAAAAGATCGTACACCTGAAGCACCTCACTATTTGTATTTGATGCTCCTTCCAAGCCGATCCCCAAAGAGATACGTTGTTCAAATGCCATCGCTAGTTCTTAACACCTCTATCCAAGTGACTGTAGAAAGTCCAACGCGATAGATTTAAGAGAAAGGATTGCCCTATTGCATTATTGTAACCTTTATGCCCACATGCACAAATCTTTAAATATTGACGTTGCTTAAATTTCGAGCGTTACCCCTGTTTATCAATAGAAGACAGGCACGGGTTATTGATAGGGGACGATCAGCCCTGATCACAATGAATGGCGGTGCTGGCTCGAAGGGCCGAATGGCCTCCTCCTGCACCTATTTTCTATGTTTCTATGTTTCAATGTATTCTGGGACCCACAATTTTGAAACATTTGCATATGAATTGTATATAAACCGAGAGCGATGATTAGGAAGAGTGTTTTGATGCGAGGACTTTGATCAACTTTTCTCAGTCTTAAGCCAAGCAAAACTGATAAGTCACAGTTGACATTGAAATGTCTGATCTTTCCCATCTGTTCAACATTTAGTAGCATTTATTGCACCTTGTAGTTACTCAGTCAACTTTTTTGAGATTCTGCTTTCCACGCAAGCCAGATAGCGATAAGACTTTGCATTAAATTGCATACATTATTGTTACAGCTAACACATTGGAGAAAAAAGACGAAGGTAAATGTTGACATCTTCCCTTTCGTGTTTTGCTGGGATTCCAACAAGTTTCCAGTTGAACGCGATGTTAAACAAATCGCATGAGTGCGTAGATAAATTAGCAAGTAAGCTGCAGACATAAATATATAGCTGCAGACATAAATATTGAGTATAGAAGCTGGGATGTAATGTTAAAGTTGTACAAGGCATTGGTGAGGCCAAATCTGGAGTATGGTGTACAATTTTGGTCGCCAAATTATAGGAAGGATGTCAACAAAATAGAGAGAGTACAGAGGAGATTTACTAGAATGTTGCCTGGGTTTCAACAACTAAGTTACAGAGATAGGTTGAATAAGTTAGGGCTTTATTCTCTGGAGCGCAGAAGGTTAAGGGGGGACCTGATAGATCTTTAAAATGATGAGAGGGATAGACAGAGTTGACGTGGACAAGCTTGTCCCTTTGAGAATAGGGAAGATTCAAACAAGAGGACATGACTTCAGAATTAAGGGACAGAAGTTTAGGGGTAATATGAGGGGGAACTTCTTTACGCAGAGAGTGGTGGCGGTGTGGAATGAGCTTCCAGTGGAAGTGGTGGAGGCAGGTACATTGGTATCATTTAAAAATAAATTGGATAGGCAAATGGATGAGAAGGGAATGGAGGGTTATGGTATGAGTGCAGGCAGGTGGGACTAAGGGGAAAACAATTTGTTCGGCATGGACTTGTAGGGCCGAGATGGCCTGTTTCCGTGCTGTAATTGTTATATGGTTATATGGTTAAATACCCAGACCGTAATGACGATTTTTTAAAATCAACCATGGACGCTTCGTTCTTGAGCATTGGCTGGTAAGATCCACATGGCGGAGGAATGATTTCTGTAAAGACTGGAAAAAAATCATATAATACAAGGCACAACTTTAATTTGAGCAGGGCGAAGCGGGAAGGGGATATGCGGGACAACCTTTTTACACGGAGGGTGGTGAGTGCCTGGAACGCGCTGCTGGGAGTCGTGTCCATTTTCGGCTATGATGTGAAGACTACGTCTCAATATGGAATACAGTAGAGCCTCCAAAAAATGTTCAGGCTGAAGAAGGGTTTCGGCCCGAAACGTTGCGTAAATCCTTCGCTCCATAAATGCTGCTGCACCCGCGGAGTTTATCCAGCACTTTTGTGTACCTTCGATTTCCTTCTTAAACTCCAAATAACGGGTCTACGGGGAGGGGTGGGTGTCCGTTATTGTCCGCTATAACCGGGTATGGGAGAGTATAGTGTAAGAAGGAACTGCAGGTGCCGATTTAAACCGAAGACAGAAACAAAAACCTGGAGTAACTCAGTGGGGGGCAGGCAGCATCTCTTGAGAGAAGGAATGGGTGACATCGAAGAAGGGTCTCGACCTGAAACGTCACTCGTTCCTTCTCTCCAGAGATGCTGCCTGTCCCGCTGAGTTACTCCAGGTGGGTATTAATGTTTAATCGAAGGCCGGATGGGAAGAAACACGGCGTTAGGGGGGGTCGTGTTAAATCAGCGGGAATCCACAGGGGCAGTCGCACGGCTCTCGGCCCCACACGCGGTGCGGAAGGGACGAGTCCCAGACACACACGTTTTCATGATGCTGGCTGTCTCCGCTCCCTGAACTGTAAGCTTCCCCCCGCAAGGCACCAGCTCATTGGGTAACCTGTCGAAAGAGGGGGGTGGTGCAGCCGCACCATTTTAATGACGGAATTAACACCAAATTTCCCTTTCATCCGCAGAAATACAAATCATTAAAAAGTCAGTGCATGATTTAGGTAAGCGAACTATTCAATGAAGCAATGTATATTTGAATGCATTCCACTTAGCCAACCCCTTTCATAGCCCGTGTGTTGGAAGGAACTGCAGTTGTTGGCGAAGATACTACAGCAAGAGTTTGAGACCCTTCATCAGACTCATGGGTGAGGTTTCGTGCCGAGACCCTTCAAGGTCACCCATTCCTTCACCCCAGAGATGCTGCTTGTCCCGCTGAATTACTCCAGCATTTTGTGCCAAGCTCATCCGCCTGTACATGGTCCATATCTCCCTATTCCTGGCACTTCCATGTGCCAATCTGAAACCTTATTAAACGCCACTACCGTATCTGTCTCGTGTACAGGCAGATGGGATCAGTTTAACTTGCCATCGTCTACGGCATGGACATTGTGGGCCGAAGGGTCGGTTGCTGTGCTGTGCTGTTCTATGTTCATTGCCCGATTTCAGTTCCATTGAACTAAATGGAATGAAACTCAAACGGATTTTCCAGGTGAGATTACAACTCAGACGGGGGAAACGAAATCCATCCAAGCAGTAGAATCCACCAGCAAACACGTAATGTTATTTCTGTTTTAACTAGAGAACACACTCCGCGATAAAGAATTGGGTAAAAAAAATGCTTACTCTTTTCATCGGCGATTTGTTATTTCTTATTATACTTTTAGAAAATACTGTGCCATGTCTTTGTCATCGCCAATATGCTTTGTCTAGCTGAAATAATAATAATAATAATAATAATAATAATAATAATAATAATAATAATAATAATAATAATAATAATAATAATAACAATAATAATAATAATAATAATAACAACAATAATAATAATAATAATAATAATAATAATAATAATAATAATAATAATAGTAATAATAACAATAGTAATAATAACAATAGTAATAATAGTAATAATAACAATAGTAATAATAGCAATAGTAATAATAACAATACTAATAATAATAATAATCATCATAATAATTATAATCATAACAGTAATAACAACAATAGTAATAATAATAGTAATCATAATAATAGTAATCATAATAATAGTAATATGATAGTAATAATAACAGTAATAATAATAGTAATGATAGTAGTAGTAATAATCGTAATAATAATAATAATAGTAATAATAAAAGTAATAATAACAATAATAATAATAATAATATTTTTTTTTTATTTTAGCCACCGCGGAATCCTGTGAAACCTACGGTATGTAAAAAACTAATGAAACATCATTTTCAATGTTATTTGAGTCTGCGGTCAATCCGCATTAGTTTAGTTTAGAGATGCATTTAGAGATACAGCAACAACCCCTTCGATCCAACCGAGCCCGCTCCGAACAGCGATCTCCGCACTTTAACACAAGCCTACACTCGCTAGGGACAATTTACACATTCACCAAGCAAATTCACCTGCAAAACTGTACGCCTTTGGAGTGTGGGAGGAAACGGAAGATCTCGCACAAAAACCCACGCAGTCAAGGGGAGAACGTGCACGGAAGAATGGGGGGGGGGGGGGGGGGGGGGGTGGCACGTTCTTGCAATGTCTGCATCGACAAAGTCGGGATCGAATCCGTGTCTCCGGCGTTGTAAAGCAGCAACTGCACCTCTGCGCCACTGTGCCGCAGCAGCGAGTGTATTTTGAGAAGCATTTGAAGTTGACTTTTAATACGAACTGAGGAACCAAACAAGAGTTTTGCACAAGTAGCTTATTTTAAGAGTTATCAGCCACCCGAAAGGTGGTCTGCCCATTCCCTCCATAAATGTTGCCTGGCCGCCCGAGTTCTTCCGCACTTTGTGTTTTGCTCAAGATCCCTGTATATGGAGTTACTGTGTCCACGCTTTTACATATTCGCCCAATTCAAAAGCAGCGGCCAATTGCTTTTTGTTACAGTCAACTGGGCACGATACAGAAAATAACAATGCACACATTATAGGTGGAATGAGGAATTAATTTCAATTTGCAATCCATCTTAAAATAACTTTTCGTCGTACATTTTGAAGTTTGAAATGTTAAGTTATCACGATTTGTTCCTGCAGTAAAGAAATTGAAAGCAAAGACGTCAGGTAGTAGATTTCATTGCTGACAAGGGAGGTGCCGTGGTAGTCTGGCGCGCCGATCTCTACAAAGCTGAGGCCACGCGCCAACTATCGGACACCTCCTCCTACTTACCCCTGGACCATGACCCCACTGACGAGCACCAGGCCACCATCTCCAGCACCATCACCAACTTCATCCACTCCAATGCCCTACCCGACCGAGCCTCCAACCTCATCGTTCCCCAGCCCCGCACAGCCCGATTTTACCTTCTCCCTAAAATCCACAAACCTGACTGTCCCAATAGACCCATTGTCTCTGCCTGTTCGTGCCCCACCGAACTCATTTCCAAATACCTTGACTCCATCCTATCACCCTTGGTTAAATCCCTCCCTACCTATGTTCAAGACACCTCAGACACTCTCCGTCGTCTCCGCGCATTCAATTCTCTAGGCCCTCACCCCCTCATCTTCACCATGGACGTCCAATCACTCTACACCTCCATCCCCCACCACGATGGTCTCATAGCCCTCCGGTTCTTCCTCGACCAGAGAAGCAACCTATACCCAGCCACTGACACTCTCCTCCGCCTAGCGGAGCTGGTCCTTACCCTCAATAACTTCACGTTCGACTCCTCCCATTTCCTCCAAATACAAGGCGTAGCTATGGGCACACGCATGGGCCCCAGCTATGCCTGCCTATTTGTAGGTTACGTCGAGCAATCCTTGTTCAATACATACCAGGGCCCCATCCCCGACCTCTACCTCCGCTACATCGACGACTGCTTTGGTGCCACCTCCTGCACCCGCACACAAATGACTGACTTCATCCACTTCACCACTAACTTCCATCCGGCACTCAAATACACCTGGACCATTTCCGACACTTCCCTACCATTCCTTGACCTCACTATCTCCATTGCAGGTGATAGACTTCTGACCGACATACACTATAAACCCACTGACTCCCATGGCTATCTGGACTACACTTCTTCCCACCCTGCTTCCTGTAAGGACTCCATCCCCTACTCCCAATTCCTCCGTCTACGCCGCATCTGCTCCACGGATGAGGCGTTCCACACCAGGACATCTGAAATGTCCTCATTATTCAGGGAACGGGGGTTCCCCTCCTCCACCATAAATGAGGCTCGCACCAGGGTCTCTTCCATACCCCGCAACACTGCTCTCTCTCCCCATCCCCCCACTCGCAACAAGGGCCGAGTCCCCCTAGTCCTCACCTTTCACCCCACCAGCCGTCACATACAAAAAGTAATCCTCCGTCAGTTTCGCCACCTCCAACGTGACCCCACCACTCGCCACATCTTCCCATCTCCCCCCATATCTGCCTTCCGCAAAGACCACTCCCTCCATAACTCCCTTGTCAATTCTTCCCTTCCCTCTCGGTCCACCCCCTCCCCGGGCATTTTCCCTTGCAACCGCAAGAGATGCAACACTTGTCCCTTTACCTCCCCCCTCGACTCCGTTCAAGGACCCAAGCAATCGTTCCAGGTGCGACAGAGGTTTACCTGCATCTCTTCCAACCTCATCTATTGCGTCCGCTGCTCTAGATGTCAGCAGATCTAAATCGGTGAGACCAAGCGGAGGTTGGGCGATCGTTTCGCCGAACACCTCCGCTCGGTCCGCAATAACCAAGCTGACCTCCCGGTGGCTCAGCACTTCAACTCCCCCTCCCACTCCGTCTCCGACCTCTCTGTCCTGGGTCTCCTCCATGGCCACAGCGAGCAGCACCGGAAATTGGAGGAACAGCACCTCATATTCCGTTTGGGGAGTCTGCATCCCGGGGGGCATGAACATCGAATTCTCCCAATTTTGTTAGTCCTTGCTGTCTCCTCCCCTTCCTCAGCCCCCCTGCTGTCTCCTCCCATCCCCCAGCCTTCGGGCTCCTCCTCCTTTTCCCTTTCTTGTCCCCGCCCACCCCCGCCCCCGATCAGTCTGAAGAAGGGTTTCGGCCCGAAACGTTGCCTATTTCCTTCGCTCCATAGATGCTGCTGCACCCGCTGAGTTTCTCCAGCTTTTTTGTGTAACAGTAGATTTCATTGTTGTACCGGTAACTTTCTGATCATAATCATAATCATAAGAGCACTGTATTAGCCAAGTATGTTTTGCATCATAGGAGAAATGTGATTTGCCATACAGTCACACCATTAAAGAGCAACAAGATACCCAAATACATTTTTAACATGAACATCCACCACAGCGACTCCCCCACATTCTTCATTGTAATGGAAGGCAAAAATAGTTCAATCTTCATCCCCTCTTTGTTCTCCCGCAGTCGGGGCAATCGAAACTTCCGTGTCAGGGACGACCTTGCCTCCCGCAACCGGCGGTCGAGCACTCCGCAACGGGGCGATCAAGCTCACGCACGGGGGGGGGGGGGGGATCTCTGCTCCCCCGCGCCGGGCGATCAGACCAAGGGGCGAACCAAGCGCTTCCTGAATAAAGGACAATCCAAAGTAAAGGTTTCATGCAACTTTGGAGGTTCCCGAGAGTGCGAGCTCCGCGATGTTGAAATCCCCAGGCCGCGGTTGGAGCGTCGATCCCAAACAAAAGATCGCAGGCTCTGATGGAAAGTCCACAACCCCGTGGGGTGGGACTCAAAGTCAGTCCCGAGCAAAGCCGCCCACTCCATGATGTTAGGCCGCAGAGCGACCGGAGATACGATCTGGAAAACAATCTCATCTCGAGTTCACCCCCCAAAATGGTCAATGCGTGACCGGAATGAAGCAAATCCTTCTTTCCAGAGAAGATGCCTGTCTCGCTGACTTACTCCAGCATGTTGTGTCTAATTTCGGAATAAATTAAATTGTCCGCCTTCATGGTTTACTTTCAGAACTCGAAACCCTGACTGAAAAGCTGGATGAATCTGGTAGGAACCACGTCTAAACGCAGTTACTTAAGAATGGCTCGCCTACAGCACGCTAAGGCCTACTTATTTCACTTGTCTGGGAATGTTTACCGTCTGGCCCGCTCCAGACTGCAGGAGTACGTGCTGAGGGACGTACTGAAGCTCGGTGCAGCCAACGCCAAGACTCTGTCGGGAGGACCACAGCCTAAGGTCCTTCCACTGCTGGACATTGGGAGCAGAGTGCAGATGGGACACCCATCCGACAAGGGAAGGGATGTCACCCCTGGGGGCCAAATGAGTTGCAAGGGTGCCGGGTAAAATGACATTTGCGATGCAACGCAATGAATGAATGTACTTAAAAACATAGAAACATATAAAATAGGTGTAGGAGGAGGCCATTCGGCCCTTCGAGCCAGCACCGCCATTCATTGTGATCATTGCTGATCGTCCCCAATCAATAACCCGTGCCTGCCTTCTCCCCATATCCCTTGACTCCACTAGCCACTAGAGCTCTATCTAACTCTCTCTTAAATCCATCCAGTGACTTGTCCTCCACTGCCCTCTGTGGCAGGGAATTCCATAAATCCACAACTCTCTGGGAGAAAACGTATTTTCTCACCTCAGTCTTAAATGGCCTCCCCTTTATTCTGAGTCTGTGGCCCCTGGTTCTGGACTCGCCCAACATTGGGAACATTTTTTCCAGCATGTAGCTTGTCCAGTCTTTATATAATTTTATATGTTTCAATAAGATCCTCCCTATTTCCATCCATGGCATCCATGTGCTCAGTTCTTGTTTTGTATGTGTTTCCGTGGTATAACGTTTATAATACTGAAGCCAATTCACCTACAAACCTGTACGTCTTTGGAGTGTGGGGGGGGGGGGGGGTTTCAATCTCGGAAAAGATCACGGGAAGAACGTTCAAACTCCCTAGACATGTTTCCATAATGGGTCTCTGGCGCAGGTCTACTCTACCGCTGCGCCACCGAGCCGCCCCAATTCTGAATTCATACTGAATTATTTTTTTATACAGATCTGGGGAACCTTTATTTCATATATAATATTTCAGAATTGACATTTCAAAATGCACCAAATGTTTGTAAAAAGTATCCAATTGCAATGGAAATTCGACATGGGCATTAACGTAAAAGATAGTATGTTATCTCATGTCCGCCATCCCGCGCTCAGATTTATTAGTGTTTAAGAAGAAACTGCAGATGCTGGAAATCGAAGGTACACAAAAATGCTGGATAAACTCAGCGGTTGCAGCAGCATCTATGGAGCGAAAGAGATAGGCAACGTTTCGGACCGAAACGTTGCCTAGCTCCTTCGTTCCATAAATGCTGCTGCACCCACCGAGTTTCTCCAGCATTTTTGTCTACCTCAGATTTACTAAATTTCAATATTCCATTACTCTGGTGTATTATTCTCTCTGTTAAAGCGTTTAATGTTCTACATTTTTCGGCCAACAGCACGAAATCTAAAGCAGAAAGGCAAAGGTGAACTCACTTCTAAAGCACAGTTTCATCAACATTTCCTCATTTGTGTACCTTTGCATGTAATTCTTTCTGCGTGAAAAGCTGGTTATGATCCAATTTTTTGTAAAATTATTGATATCTTGTGAAATTTAGACTTTGATTCGCATTTGGAAGAAGACGGTGAGTAAATGTGGACAATGTGTGATTTTATTGAAGCATACCGCGTATGTTCTCTAACTGGATACATGGAAAGCAATGTTACCTTTCCTGACCAATGTTGATGCAGCAATTCCATCCCTCTTCATTATACGGGACTACAACAAATCGCTGAATAAAACTGCTGGACACCGGGCGTATAAATTCCATAGGTAGATCTCTATTCCGCTTCTTCAGACGGCCTCAGGTGGGCGATGAACCGTATAATGAATATAGAAACATGGAAACATAGAAAATAGGTGCAGGAGTAGGCCATTCGGCACTTCGAGCCTGCACCCCCATTCAATATGTTCATGGCTGATCATTCAACTCAGTATCCCGTACCTGCCTTCTCTCCATACCCCCTGATGCCCTTAGTCACAATGGCCACATCTAACTTCCTCTTAAATATAGCCAATGAACTGGCCTCAACTACCTTCTGTGGCAGAGAATTCCACAGATTCGCCACTCTCTGTGTGAAAAAAGTGTTTCTGATCTCGGTCCTAAAAGACTTCCCCCTTATCCTTAAACTGTGGCCCCTTGTTCTGGACTTCCCCAACATCGGGAACAATCTTCCTGCATCTAGCCTGTCCAACCCCTTAAGAATTTTACACGTTTCCATAAGATCCCCCTCAATCTTCTAAATTCTAGCGAATACAAGCCGAGTCTATCCAGTCTTTCTTCTTATGAAAGTCCTGACATCCCAGGAATCAGTCTGGCGAACCTTCTCTGCACTCCCTCTATGGCAAGAATGTATTTCCCCTTGGTAGAGACCAGGTACCGCCTGAAGAATGGTTGCGATCCGAATCGTTTCCCATTTCTTTTCTCCAGAGATACCGCCTGACCCGCAGATTTATTTTGTGTCTACCTTCGAAAATTCGTAAGGGGTTGGACGGGCTAGATGCAGGAAGATTGTTCCCGATGTTGGGGAAGTCCAGAACTAGGGGTCACACAGTTTAAGGATAAGGGGGAAGTCTCTTAGGACCGAGATGAGAAAAAGATTTTCACACAGAGAGTGGTGAATCTGTGGAATTCTCTGCCACAGAAGGTAGTTGAGGCCAGTTCATTGGCTATATTTAAGTGGGAGTTAGATGTGGCCCTTGTGGCTAAGGGAATGGCGGTGCAGGCTCGTAGGGCCGAATGGTCCTACTCCTGCACCGATTTTCTATGTTTCTATGTTTCTATCTGCCAAACTATTTATGGATATTCAACATTCTGAACATAAAGGCCGCGTGATTATTTATATTTTGACACTGTGCAAACGAGGAGAAATATTAGGACATATTACTACAATTATGATGATATTCTTCTCTTTTAAAATCATACAGATGAAAGGATGCAAGAAAGTAAAACTGGTAATCCATGTTACTTTAATCGCGCAACAAAATGCCCCCCAAAAAATCCTGACACTTGTTGTTTTACAACTCGTCATCGTAGTATGAAATCTAGATACAAAATGCTGGAGAAACACTGGCGTTCAAGCAGCATCTAAGGCACGAATTGTCAGGCGACGCTTCGGGTCGGGTAATCTTCTCCTCATGCCCCTGTCCCACTTAGGAAACCTGAACGGAAACCTCTGGAGACGTTGCGCCCCACCAAAGGTTTCCGTGAGGTTTGCGGAGGTTTTTGTCACTCTCCCTAATGGTCGAAAGTGGTTTCCGCTTCTTCTATGTTTCGGCGATTATTTCAAAAAATTCAAAATCGGCCGCGACTAAAAATAGGTTGTTGGTTTAAAAATCGGTGATTTTTTTAGTCGAAGCCGGTTGCGATGCTAGTTGAAGGTGGTTGCCAGAGTTTGCAGGTAGTGGAAGGTAAGACCTTGGGCGGGGCGCAAAGTCTCCAGAGGTTTCCGTTCAGGTTTCCTAAGTGGGACAGGGCATAACTCTTCTGTGGACTGAGCAATTGAAACGGCGTCTGTCTATTTTTCCTCCATGGATGCTGCTCGGCCCGCTGAGTTCCTCCGGCACTTTGCATTTTGTTCTGGATTCGATCATCTGCAGCTCATAATAAGTTCATAAGTGATAGAAGCTGAATTAGACCATTCGGCCCATCAAGTCTATTCCGTCATTCAATCATGGCTGATCTATCTCTCCCTACAAATCCCATTCTCTTGCCTTCTCGCCATAACCCCTGACACTCATACCAATCAAGAATCTATCTGCCTCTGCCTTAAATACATCCCTCGACGGCCGTCAATGGGAATGAATCCCTCAAATTAATCGCACTCTGAGTAAAGAAATCCTTCCGCGTCTGCTTCAGAAAGGACTCTCTTTTAGTTCTGAAGCTGTGACCTCTGGTCCTAGACTCTCCCACTAGTGGAAACATCCTCTCCACATCCACTCCCCAGGCCTTTCATTGCAGTTCCTTGCGTCTTGTATGAAATCAGAATAGCAGTAGATCACAGGCCGTCGGTTTCGGCGGGTGATTTAAGGATAAAGGGGAAGTCTTTTAGGACCGAGATGAGGAAAAAAAACCACAAAGAGAGTGGTGAATCTGTGGAATTCTCTGCCCCAGAAAGTAGTTTAGGCCAGTTCATTGGCTATATTTAAGAGGGAGGTAGATGTGGCCCTTGTGGCTAAAGGGATCAGGGGGTATGGAGAGAAGGCAGGTACAGGATACTGAGTTGGATGATCAGCCATGATCATATTGAATGGCGGTGCAGGCTCGACGGGCCGAATGGCCTACTCCTGCACCAATTTTCTATGTTTCTATGTTTCTATAAGCCCCTGGAAACTGAATGTGATGTACAATTGATACAAAATACATCTGTTTGTTTTAGAACTCCAGAGATTGACAGCCATTAGAGATGATGTGGGTAAGGAAAAAAAACAATGTACAATTTTTATTTCCAACTATATTCTTTGGAAATGAAAACAGAATGTGCTGGGAACGTTGAGTATAACTTAGTTCAATGTATTATTGTTACATGTACCGAGGTACGGGGAAACGTATTTATTTTTTGTGCGCTATCCCGTCAAACCAACACATACACATTATTAGACTCAAGCCTTCCACGGTGCACGGGTGAAAGATAAAGGGCACAGCAATCCGTTGAAGATAGTCGGACGGATTGTGGCAGCACAGAGGCGTGGCGGGAGAGTTGCTGCCTTTCAACGGCGGGTTCGATCCTGACTACGGGTGCTGTCTGTACGTTCTCCCTGTGACCGCGTGGTTTTCTCCGGGTGCCCCCCAGTTTCCCCCCACAGTGTGCAATTGTCCATGGTGTGTGTAGGTTAGTGTACGCTCGTCGGCGCGGTCTCGGTGGGCTAAAGAGCCTGTTTCCGCGCTGTATCTCTAAAGTTACTTTCATCTTATCTTTTTTTTTTGTACCTTAATTTTCTGATTGGAATATCATTGCTGAGGTGACCCGTTGTCATGTCAAAAACATTTCACTGTACCGTTGACCCTGGGTTAACCTACATATCTATATCTATTATCTATTATAATATTAAAACTCTGTGTGTGTGTGTGTGTGTGTGTGTTTCTGCCTGACTTGTGGGTGCCAGCATTTGATTCGTTGCTACGCCGACACCAGAAGCAGAAACGCCGAGATTGTGTCCATTTAGGTAGAGATTTCACTTTTCATTCCAAGTATCCACTCCTGATTAAATTTCGTCGTGTTTATGTACACATTTTTAATAAAATCCTTCTCTCCCCTCCCCCCCCAGCGACCATAACGGCTGCTAGCACCCGCCTCTCGCCTCAACGACGCCACTGCTGAGTGCATCAATCTTATGTTTGCGAACGGTTTGAGTTGGAGGACCACGTCTCCCGCAGGGAACGGCTGCGTTGGGGGAGCACTTGGTCTAGTGACAAATAAAACTGAACTGAACTGAACTAAAGTTTGGCAGCGATGTTAACTCGCATGTTCGACGGCAATTTCACGCACTCCGTCCGTTTTTCCCTTATGAAAGTCTCCACATATTTATTTTCTTTTACCACAGTGAACCTACTAACATTGAAAAATGAAGGTAATCCATCTGTCACTAGTTGAAGGTGTGCCGTATGCTAGTCTGTGTATATAAAGGGGGTGGGGATATTTTTTTCACGAACCGGGAATATTGTTGGAGAAACTCAGCGGGTGCAGCAGCATCTATGGAGCGAAGGAAATAGGCAACCTTTCGGGCCGAAACCTTTCTTCAGAGGGTTCCTTCGTCTGAAGAAGGGTTTCGGCCCGAAACGTTGCCTATTTCCTTCGCTCAATAGATGCTGCTGCACCCGCTGAGTTTCTCCAACTTTTTTGTGTACCTTCCAATTTCCAGCATCTGCAGTTCCTTCTTAAACAATATTCAGTTGGATTTCTGCTCTGTAACCAGCACAGCTCTGGAATACAACCATGTACTACATAGAAACATAGAAACATAGAAAATAAAACAAAATAGAATAGAGAAAATTCAACAAAATAGAGAGAGTACAGAGGAGATTTACTAGAATGTTGCCTGGGTTTCAACAACTAAGTTACAGAGATAGGTTGAATAAGTTAGGTCTTTATTCTCTGGAGCGCAGAAGGTTAAGGGGGGACTTGATAGAAGTCTTTAAAATGATGAGAGGGATAGACAGAGTTGATTTGGACAAGCTTTTCCCTTTGAGAATAGGGAAGATTCAAACAAGAGGACATAACTTCAGAATTAAGGGACAGAAGTTTAGGGGTAATATGAGGGGGAAATTCTTTACTCAGAGAGTGGTAGCGGTGTGGAATGAGCTTCCAGTGGAAGTGGTGGAGGCAGGTTCATTGGTTTCATTTAAAAATAAATTGGATAGGCATATGGATGAGAAGGGAATGGAGGGTTATGGTATGAGTGCAGGCAGGTGGGACTAAGGGGAAAAAATGTTGTTCGGCACGGACTTGTAGGGCCGAGATGGCCTGTTTCCGTGCTGTAATTGTTATGTGGTATATGGTTATATGGTTCAAATAGGTGCATGAGGAGGCCATTCGGCCCTTCGAGCCAGCACCGCCATTCATTGTGATCATGGCTGATCGTCCCCTATCAATAACCCGTTCCTGCCTTCTCCCCATATCCCTTGACTCCACTAGCCCAAGAACTCTATCTAACTCACTCTTAACTGCATCCAGTGATTTGGCCTCCACTGCCCTCTGTGGCAGGGAAATTCCATAAATTCACAACTCTCTGGGTGAAAAAGTTTTTTCTCACCTCAGTCTTAAAGGACCTCCCCTTTATTCTAAGAACCTCACCTTTATTCTAAGATGTTTGAATACAGCGGTGCGCAGTAGACTTGCTGCATCACAGCGCCAGAGACCCGGGTTCGATCCTGACTGTGGGTGCTTGTCTCTACCGAATTTGTACGTCTCCCCGTGCCCGCGTGGGTTTCCTCCGGGTGCTTCGATTTATGCCCACATTCTAAAGACCTACGAACTTGTGGGTTAATTGGGGCTCTGTAGATGGCCCCTGGTGTGTGGGAGTGGATGCGAATGTGGATAACAGGGAACTACCGTGTAAAAGTGATCGATGGTCGGCGCGGACTCTGTGGGCCGAAGGGCCTCTTCCCACGTTATACCTCTAAACGAAACTAAACTAATTATCATTTGACGAGCACCTTGCTTCCACAATGTTCCACCCTTATCTCAAACGTCCAGCATTGCTTGTCATCCACGAGATTCCTTGGCTCCACTGTGTAAAATAAGGGGGGGGGGGGGGGGGGGGGGGGGGGGACATACTTGTGATAGTACTGTGTAAGAAGGAACTGCAGTTGCTGGTTTAAACCGAAGATAGACACAAAAAAGCTGGCGTAACTCATCGGGACAGGCAGCATCTTTGGAGAGAAGGAATGGGTAACGTTTCGGGTCGAGACCCTTCTTCAGACCCCCAAAAAGAAGGGTCTCGACCTGAAACGTCATCCATTACTTCTCTCCAGAGATGCTGCCTGTCCCGCTGAATTACTCCAGCATTTTGTGTCTATCTTGTGATAGTATATAGTACAGCTCCGTGAAAATACTTTTTTTTTAAACGAAGGCATTTAATAATCCTCTTCGTTCCTTTAGAACTCAGAAGACTTCATAAAAATTGTAGTGAGTGTTGAAAGATTATACACCTATATTAATTTCACGTGGCCACGTACACTTCAAGTTACCGAGTCAATTATTGAGAACGTTCAAGAGAGTTTATTGTCATGTGTCCCTGATAGGACAATGAAATTCTTGCTTTGCTTCAGCACACAGAACCTAGTAGGCATTGACTACAAAACAGATCAGTGTGTCCATATACCAATGTATAAATATATACACACATGAATAATTAGACTGATCAAGTGCAAATAACAGATAATGGGTTATTAATGATCAGAGTGTTGTCAGAGCCAGGTTTAATAGCCTGGTGGCTGTGGGGAAGTAGCTATTCCTGAACCTGGTCGTTGCATTCTTCAGGCTCCTGTACTCATCGCCACCTTAAGTTGTTCAGCCGGTCAGACCGCATTCTTGGAGAAAAATGATGGGTGACGTTTCCGGTCTGAACCCTTCTTCCCACCCGAAACGTCATCCATCATTTTTCTCCAGAGATGTTGCCTGACCCGTTGAGTTAGTCCAGGAGGTTGTGTCTCTCGCTGCAATCCCTTCCAACATGCCCAAACTCGTTCCTTAGCTATTCCAGAATCTATTTTTTCCATCCAATTGAAGAAAGATGTTTTCACAATGCTTGCATAAGAATTACGTTTCCTTGTAATCTGCCCACATGGCTCAACGTAGAATCTGCTAACGGAATCAGAACAGAACGGAATGTAACGGCCCACTTTCGTTGACCGAAAGGGCCGATGCCCAGCACACCTAGCACATCTATCCTGTGAAATAGGCACACAAAACAACTAGAGTAACTCAGCGGGTCAGACAGCATCTCTCGAGAAATGGAATAGGTCACGATTCGGGTTGCGACCCTTCTTCAGACTGAGAGTGAGGGGAAAGGGAAACGATAGATATAGACGGTGGTGTGGAGAGGTGGAGAACAAAAGCATGTATGATATGCAATTGGGTAACGATGATCAAGTGAACAGGCCATTGTTAGCTATGGGTGACAACGAGTTACAGATAATGAGATTCAACAGGGCGACTTGTAGCTAGTACAAGGACTTGGGTGCGGGAGGGGCAGCGAGTGCGGGGGGGGGGTTGCAAGGGTTACTCGGAGTTAGAGAAATGAATGTTCATACCGCTGGGTTGTAAGCTGTCCAAGCGAAATATGCGGGTGCTGATCCTCCAAGTTGCGTTGGGCCCCACTCTGACAATGGAGGAGGCCCAGGGCAGAAAGGTCAGTTCAGAAATGGGAGGGGGAATTCATGTGTTTGGCAACCGGCAGATCAGGCAGGGCCAGGCACACACACATATACACATATGTAAGTTATAAAGTGCTTGCAACGTTATGACCCCAACAACCAACCAATTTATGAGCCTGTTTCATCAATGTCATTACCACAGGGATGATAGAAGGAGACAAATACAGCGTAAGTGACTTGGAAGTTGTTATTGGGCAAGTATTGTTCCGATAAATAAATTCCACATGTTCACCTTATTGGAGAGTTGCAACAATTGCATTTGAGACTGGATAGACTCGGTTTGTACTCGCTAGAATTTAGAAGATTGAGGGGGGATCTTATAGAAACTTACAAAATTCTTAATTGATTGGACAGGCTAGATGCAGGAAGATTGTTCCCTATGTTGGAGAAGTACAGAACAAGGGGTCACAGTTTAAGGATAAGGGGGAAATCTTTTAGGACTGAATGGAGAAAAACATTTTTCGCACAGAGAGTGGTGAATCTCCGAAATTCTCTGCCACATGCTGTAGTTGAGGCCACAGTTCATTGGCTATATTTAAAAGGGAGTTCGATGAGGCCCTTGTGGCTAAAGGGATCAGGGGGTATGGAGAGAAAGCAGGTACAGGATACTGAGTTGGATGATCAGCCATGATCATATTGAATGGCGGTGCAGGCTCGAAGGGTCAAATGGCCTACTAGTGCACCTATTTTCTATGTCTACTTTTCTATGTTTTAGGACTGAGATGAGAAAAACATTTTTCACACGGAGAGTGGTGAATCTCTGGAAATCTCTGCCACAGAATGTAGTTGAGGCCAGTTCATTGGCTATATTTAAGAGGGAGTTAGATGTGGCCCTTGTGGCTAAAGGGATCAGGGGATATGGAGAGAAGGCAGGTACAAGATAATGAGTTGGGTCCTTTGTTGTTTGTCATGTACATCAATGATCTGGATGAAGGGCTGGTAAATTGGATTAGTAAGTATGCAGATGATACCAAGATAGGGGGTGTTGTGGATAATGAAGAGGATTTCCAAAGTCTACAGAGTGATTTAGGCCATTTGGAAAAATGGGCTGAAAGATGGCAGATGGAGTTTAATACTGATAAATGTGAGGTGCTACACCTTGGCAGGACAAATCAAAATAGGACGTACATGGTAAACGCCATGTACACGGAAGACGCCATTACCGTAGCTCTCCACTCTGTGCTGAGCCACCTGGAGCAGGGGCAGAGCTACGTCCGGATGCTCTTTGTGGATTATAGCTCAGCTTTCAACACAATCATTCCGGACATTCTCATTGGTAAACTGGTCACTCTCGGCCTCCCCATTCTCACATGTGCCTGGATAAAAGATTTCCTCACCAACCCAGACTTTGAGACTCGGCCCCCACCTCTCCTCCACTCGCAGGTTGAGTACCGGCTCCCCACAGGGCTGTGTGCTAAGCCCCCTCTTATACTGTCTCTACACCTACGACTGTAGTCCGGCCTACAACAACAACCGCATCGTCAAATTTGCTGACGACACTACTGTAGTCGGACTTATTTCAAAGGGAGATGAGGCAGCCTACAGAGAGGAAGTCCTGAAGTTGACAACCTGGTGCTCAGAAAACAATCTGGCTCTGAACACCAGGAAAACAAAAGAGCTGATTGTCGACTTCAGGAGGAACAGCACCGACTTAGTCCCCCTACACATCAACGGCGAGTGTGTGGAGAGGGTCAACACCTTCCGGTTTCTCGGCGTCCTTATCTCTGCTGATATCTCCTGGACAGACAACACGACAACGGTCATCAAGAAGGCTCAGCAGCGGCTGCACTTCCTGAGGGTCCTCAGGAAGCACAACCTGGACTCTAACCTGCTGCTGACCTTCTACCGCTCGTCCATCGAGAGCCTGCTGACATACTGCACTACAGCATGGTATGGCAGCTGCACCATGGCAGACAGGGAGAGGCTTCAGAGGGTAACTAGGACAGCACAGAAGATCATTGGCTGCCCTCTCCCCTCCCTGATGGATATTTACACCTCCCGCTGCCTTAGCAGGGCAAAGAATATCATCAAGGACAGCTCCCATCCTGCGTTTGGACTGTTCGACCTGCTGCCCTCTGGAAGGCGCTATAGGTGCATCAAATCTAGGACAAATAGACTCAGGAATAGTTGTTTTCCGAAAATCATAACTACTCTTAATTCACACAAGCACTGACTTCACAGCCCAACACCCGGACTTCCATCTATTCTATCCACATACTGAAATTTGGAACTGTAATGTGTATTATAACTGTAATTTTTAACATTTTTTAAAAACATTTTTAATATTTAATATTGTCTTTAAACATCTGCCTAAGAATACTACCTATTCATCCTTCACCATTTTGCCTTTATAGATATGTATATAGCACCGCAGAATTGTGCACCTATCACCCCCCCCCTCTCCCTTTTGTTTTTGTTTTCTGTTTCTTGTTTTTTTGTACTAAATTATATGTATATTACAGAGATAGGTTGAATAAGTTAGGTCTTTATTCTCTGGAGCGCAGAAGGTTAAGGGGGGACTTGATAGAGGTCTTTAAAATGATGAAAGGGATAGACAGAGTTGATGTGGACAAGCTTTTCCCTTTGAGAATAGGGAAGATTCAAACAAGAGGACATGACTGTATGGTATGGCAACTGCTCTGTTTCCGACCGGAAGGCATTGCAGAGAGTGGTGAAAATTGCCCAACGCATCACCGGTTTCACGCTCCCCTCCATTGAGTCATGTCCAAAGCAAGCGCTGTCTGCGGAGGGCGCTCAGCATCGCCAAGGACTGCTCTCACCCCAACCATGGACTGTTTACCCTCCTACCATCCGGGAGGCGCTACAGGTCTCTCCGCTGCCGAACAGCAGCAGGTCGAGGAACAGCTTCTTTCCGGCGGCTGTCACTCTACTCAACAACGTACCTCGGTGACTGCCAATCACCACCCCCCCCGACCCTTATTATTTTTTTTAATTCAAATCGCTTGCTATGTCGCTCTTCAAGGGAGATGCTAAATGCATTTCGTTGTCTCTGTACTGTACACTGACAATGACAATTAAAATTGAATCTGAATCTGACTTCAGAATTAAGGGACAGAAGTTTAGGGGTAATATGAGGGGGAACTTCTTCACTCAGAGAGTGGTAGCGGTGTGGAATGAGCTTCCAGTGGAAGTGGTGGAGGCAGGTTCATTGGTATCATTTAAAAATAAATTGGATAGGCATATGGATGAGAAGGGAATGGAGGGTTATGGTATGAGTGCAGGCAGGTGGGACTGAGGGGAAAAAAAATTGTTCGGCACGGACATGTAGGGCCGAGATGGCCTGTTTCCGTGCTGTAATTGTTATATGGTTATATGGTTATATGGTAATATGGTTATATGGTATGCACTGAGTACGAGCTGCTTTTAATCTCATTGTACATGTATAGTGACAATGAATGGCATATCTATCTAAATGGCAGGGAATTGAAGAATACAGTTGAACAGAGGGATCTGGGAATAACCATGCATAGTTCCTTGAAGGTGGAATCTCATATAGATAGGGTGGTAAAGAAAGCTTTTGGTATGCTAGCCTTTATAAATCAGAGCATTGAGTATAGAAGCTGGGATGTAATGTTAAAATTGTACAAGGCATTGGTGAGACCAAATCTGGAGTATGGTGTACAATTTTGGTCGCCCAATTATAGGAAGGATGTCAACAAAATAGAGAGAGTACAGAGGAGATTTACTAGAATGTTGCCTGGGTTTCAACAACTAAGTTACAGAGATAGGTTGAATAAGTTAGGTCTTTATTCTCTGGAGCGCAGAAGGTAAAGGGGGGACTTGATAGAGGTCTTTAAAATGATGAGAGGGATAGACAGTGTTGATGTGGACAAGCTTTTCCCTTTGAGAATAGGGAAGATTCAAACAAGAGGACATGACTTCAGAATTAAGGGTCAGAAGTTTAGGGGTAACATGAGGGGGAAATTCTTTACTCAGAGAGTGGTGGCGGTGTGGAATGAGCTTCCAGTGGAAGTGGTGTCGGCAGGTCCATTGGTATCATTTAAAAATAAATTGGATAGGCATATGGATGAGAAGGGAATGGAGGGTTATGGTATGAGTGCAGGCAGGTGGGACTAAGGGAAAGAAGTTGTTCGGCACGGACTTGTAGGGCCGAGATGGCCTGTTTCCGTGCTGTAATTGTTATATGGTTATATGGTTATATCAGCCGTGATCATGTTGAATGGCGGTGCAGGCTCGAAGGGCCGAATGGCCTCCTCCTGCACCTATTTTCCATGTTTCTATGATATCTGGGGTTATCTATCTTTCTAACAAATATTTAGAGGGTTTATTTGTACTATTGAAATTTAATTTTAGCCACTGGGCTAGTTGTGAAGAAATCTATCCAGTTTATATTTTAAAAATCGTCTCATTCCCGCCACTGTGCCAGGATCCTGGGTAAGCATATATTCAGAACTACCCCTTTTGCTATTCAATACATCTCCGTTACTCCACCTCTCAGCTCCTCCCTTGAACGCTCCAACACTCACTTCGACTCCCATCCATTTTTCATCTTAACCTCACCTAAATATAATATTCATTTCCAGCATGTTTTAAATAGATCTGAAGAAGGGTCTCGACCCCAAACGTCACCAATTCCTTCTCTCCAGCGGTGCGTCCCGTCCCGCTGAGCTACTCCAGCATTTTGTGTGTATCTTCGTGTTTTAAATCGGTATATCTGACAATGTTTGTGCAGAAAATGATGCCAAGTTAAACTAATCTTATCTGCCTGCATGTGATCCATATCCCTCAATGTCCTGCCTATCCTAAAGCCTCTTAAATACTACCAGCGTCTCAGCCTCCACTAACAACCCTGATAGCGCAAGTGGGCAACCTATTTAAATTTAAAACAAAGACCACTTATTTACAAACTGGAGCGTTCTCCACATTAAGGACAAAAATCCTCTCTCAATTTCAATACGTATAGCACGGGTCGACAAGGTGGCACAGCGGGCGAGTTGCTGCCTTTTACAGCGCCGGAGTTCCGGCTTCGATCCTGGCTTCGTGTTCTGTCTCTTTGGAGGTTGTACGTTCTCCCCGTGATCTGCGTGGAATTTCTCCGAGAACTTCGATTTCCTCCCACATTCCAAAGACGTGCAGGTTTGTATGTTAGCATTCATAGCAAAAGGATTTGAGTATAGGAGCAGGGAGGCTCTAGTGCAGTTGTACAGGGTCTTGGTGAGACAACACGTGGAGTATCGCGTACAGTTTTGGTCTCCTAATCTGAGGAAAGACATTCTTGCCACAGAGAAGGTTCACCAGACGGATTCCTGGGATGTCAGGACTTTCATATGAAGAAAGACTGGATAGACTCGGCTTGTACTCGCTAGAATTTAGAAGATTGAGGGGGGATCTTATAGAAACTTACAAAATTCTTAAGAGGTTGGACAGGCTAGATGTAGGAAGATTGTTCCCGATGTTGGGGAAGTCCAGAACAAGGGGTCACAGTTTAAGGATGAGGGGGAAATCTTTTAGGACCGAGATGAGGAAAACATTTTCCACACAGAGAGTGGTGAATCTCTGGAACTCTCTGCCACAGAATGTAGTTGAGGCCAGTTCATTGGCTATATTTAAGAGGGAGTTAGATGTGGCCCTTGTGGCTAGAGGGATCAGGGGGTATGGAGAGAAGGAAGGTACAGGATACTGAGTTGGATGATCAGCCATGATCATATAGAATGGCGGTGCAGGCTCGAAGGGCCGAATGGCCTACTCCTGCACCTATTTTCTATGTTTCTATGTTTCTTTGTAGGTTATGAAATCGCAAATTGTCCATAATGTATGATAGTGTTAATGTCTGGGGATCACTGGTCCTTCCCTCCGGAGATAGAAACATAGAAACATAGAAATTAGGTGCAGGAGTAGGCCATTCGGCCCTTCGAGCCTGCACCACCATTCAATATGATCATGGCTGATCTAATATGAGATCATGGCTAATATGAGATGCTTCATGTCCCGCTGAGTTCCTCCCGCGTTTTGTGTATGTCTTCTGTATAAAGCCAAGCTGCCTGTCACCTGCATGAAGGTACACAAAAATGCTGGAGAAACTCAGCGGGTGCAGCAGCATCTGTGGAGCGAAGGAAATAGGCAACGTTTCAGGCCGAAACCCTTCTTCAGACTGATGTTGGGTGCGGGGAGAAGAAAGGAAAAAGGAGGAGGAGCCCGAGGGCTGAGGGAGAGGTAGGAAGGGGAGGAGGCAGCAAGAGCTAACAGAATTGTGAGAATTCAATGTTCATGCCACCAGGATGCAGACTCCCCAGGCGGAATATAAGGTGCTGTTCCTCCAATTTCCGGTGTTGCTCCCTCTGGTCAAACACTTTGTAATACCTGGTGTTGGAGCAGGCAACAATGGAAAATTCCTGCTGCATTTCCATTGTCAAAACGGTAACGTTGACGGCCTTTGGAACATTTTCGTTTAAATACATGAATTGGCGAGAGAATGAAATGTGTCCTGGTCTCCCGCTGCCAGGCGTGTTAAAATTCCATCTTCACTTGTTTTCCAGAGTTGAATGATCCACGAGGCGCCAGCATCTAGATCAAGACCGTTGATCGAAAATCTAACCATTAACTCCTCAGTTTCAATGTTTTAGAGTAATATTTACAGCTTGGTTGTCCGTTCCATTTCCATGTTATAACTGTGGCTGAATATAAAATTAAAAAATCAAAATACAAATCAAAGAAGCATACTCTCTGACTCAAACTGTACAACCCAGGCGCACAAATAAATGCTTATCGTGCTGAAATTATCACTTCCAATTCCACGAATAAATAGTGATTGAAAACAAAAAAAAAGAAAGCCAGGGATCATATCTTCTTTCTAATGGGATTAAGAACATACCCATGTGTCATGATTTCAGTTTGCAATTGTTTAAAACCTTCGTCCAAAAATGTTTAAATGATCTATCTTCCCTTCTTAACTTTATTCTCCTGATTTCTCGCCATAACTCTGACACCATAGTGAGTACGAATCAAGGTCTCAACGTCTGTGGAATCCTCTGCCTCAAGGTGGAGACAGGTTCTCCGGATGCATTCAAGAGAGAGCTAGACAGGGCTCTTAAAAACACTGGAGTCAGGGAATATGGGGAGAAGGCAGGAACGGGGTAGTGATTGGGGATGATCAGCCATGATCACATTGAATAGTGGTGCTGGCTCGAAGGGCCAAATGGCCTCCTCCTGCACCTATTGTCTATTGTCTATTGTCTCTCGGTCTCCACTTGCTCGGAAGCAGCAACTCTACCGCTGCGCCCTATTTCCTCCATAGATGCTGCCCGATCCACCAGCTCTTGGTCTTAATGCTCCAGGGACTAACTTTACTGTACCATTCTACTGTTTGTTTATTTTTTAATTGCTGTTTATTTTGCCTTTTTCCCCCCGCCCACAATATTTAATATGTAAAAGAATATGTGATTCTGTTCCGTTCAGTTTGTAGTTTGTAGAGGGAGTTAGATGTGGCCCTTGTGGCGTATGGAGAGAAGGCAGGTACAGGATACTGAGTTGGATGATCAGCCATGATCATTTTAAATGGCAGTGCAGGCTCGAACGGCCGAATGGCCTACTTCTGCACCTATTTTCTATGTTTCTATGTTTGTTTGTTTGTTTGTTTTTTGCACAGAGTCCGCGAGCATTGCCACTTTTCATTTCACTGCACATCTCGTATGTGTATGTGACGAATAAACTTGACTTGACTTGACTCACCTTAAACCCATGTCCTCCAGTTCTCAATTCCCTGGGCAAGACTCTGTGCATTTACCTGATCTATTGACTTGACTTGACTTGACTCACCTTAAACCCATGTCCTCCGGTTCTCGACTCACTGGGCAAGACTCTGTGCATTTACCTGATCTATTGACTTGACTTGACTTGACTCACCTTAAACCCATGTCCTCCGGTTCTCAATTCCCTGGGCAAGACTCTGTGCATTTACCCGATCTATTGACTTGACTTGACTTGACTCACCTTAAACCCATGCCCTCCGGTTCTCGATTCCCTGGGCAAGACTGTGCATTTACCCGATCTATTGACTTGACTCAAGGTTCAGTCAAATTCATTTCACTTGCAGTTTATGTGCAATGTGACGAATAAAACTGATTGATTGATTGCTCAATCAATTTTACAGGGAGATGCTAACTGCATTTCGTTGTCTCTGTACTGTACACTGACAATGACAATTAGAATAGAATAGATTAGAATAGAATAGTTTCTTTATTGTCATTGTAACATGAACCATGTACAACGAAATTTAAAATGTCAGCCAGTCAGTGCAGCATTCAATTAAAGTTGAATCTGAATCTGAATCTGAATCTGATTGATCTGCGGTTCCTGGTGTGTGGGGGCCTCATGGCGGGGTAACTTCCCAGCGTGCCCCGCGGCTGGGAAAGTGCCCTATTCGCCACAGCGGGGGGAACTCGGCGCAGGCGCAGTGGGAAGTGGCGCAGGCGCAGTGGGAAGTGGCGCAGGCGCAGTGGGAAGTGGCGCGGGCGCGGGACGCGGGCCCGGAACCGGAAGTGGGCCCCGCGTTGCCATGGCCGCCCTTCAGTCCGCGGCCCTCGCCTGCGTCTCGCTCGTCAACTTTCTCTTCGTCACCTGGAGCAGCGGCGAGTTGGTGGCGTTCATCTCCCTGCGGCACATCTACCGGGGGCAGCGGCCCGGGACCGGGGACACAGAGGATAAGGAGGAGGGGAGAGGATAAAGGAGAGGGGAGGATAAAGGAGAGGAGAGGGGTAGAGGAGGGGAGAGAGGATAAAGGAGGAGAGAGGATAAAGGGAGGGAGGGGAGGATAAAGGAGAGGGAGAGGATAAAGGAGGGGATAAAGGAGAGGATAAAGGAGGGGAGAGGATAAAGGAGAGGAGAGGATAAAGGAGAGGAGAGGAGGATAAAGGAGGGGAGAGGATAAAGGGGAAAGGAGAGGAGAGGATAAAGGAGGGGATAGAGGAGGGGAGAGGATAAAGGAGAGGAGAGGATAAAGGAGGGGAGAGGATAGGAGAGGAGAGAGGAGGGGAGAGGAGAAAGGAGAGGAGAGGGGAGGAGAAAGGAGAGGATAAAGGAGGGGATAGAGGGGAGAGGAGGGGATAGAGGAGGGGAGAGGATAAAGGAGAGGAGGATAAAGGAAGGAGAGGATAAAGGAGAGGAGAGGATAAAGGAGAGGAGAGGAGAGGAGAGGGAGAGGGGAGAGGAGAGGAGAGGATAAAGGAGAGGAGAGGATAAAGGAGGGGAGAGGATAAAGGAGAGGAGAGGATAAAGGAGAGGAGAAAGGAGAGAGGATAAAGGAGGATAAAGGAGAGGAGAGGATAAAGGAGAGGAGAGGATAAAGGAGGAGAGGATAAAGGAGAGGAGAGGATAAAGGAGAGGAGAGGATAAAGGAGGGGAGAAAGGAGGGGGAGGATAAGGATAAGGGAGAGGAGGAGGAATAAAGGAGAGGGGAGGATAAAGGAGGGGATAAAGGAGAGGAGGAGAGATTAAGGAGGGGAGAGGGGGAGGATAGAGGAGGGGAGAGGAGAGGAAAAAGGAGGGGAGAGGATAAAGGAGGGGATAGAGGAGGGGAGAGGGATAAAGGAGGGGAGAGGGGATAAAGGAGAGGGGGAGGATAGAGGAGGGGAGAGGATAGAGGAGAGGATAACGGAGGGGAGAAGATAAAGGAGAGGAGAGGAGAGAGTAAAAGAGAGGATAAAGGAGGGGAGAGGGGGGGACGAGGAGGAAAGGAGGAGGAAGGAGAGGATAAAGGAGGAGGATAAAGGAGAGGATAAAGGAGAGGATAGGAGAAGGAGGGAGGGGAGGGAAATAAGGAGAGTATAAAGGAGAGGGAGAGGGAGATAAAGGAGGAGGGAGGAGAGGAGGGGAGAGGAAGGAGGGGAGAGGAGAGAGGATAAAAGGAGAGGGGAGAGGATAGGAGGGGGGAGGAAAGGAGAGGAGGGGAGAGGATAAAGGAGAGGATAGGGGAGAGGAGAAGAGAGGGGAAAGGAGAGAGGAGGGGAGAGGATAAAGGAGGGGAGAGAGGAGGAGGAGGGGGGATAAAGGGAGGAGAGAGAAGGAAAGGAGGAGAGATAGGGGAAAGGAGGGGAGAGGAGAAAGGAGGAGAGGATAAGGAGAGAGGAAAAGGAGAGGTAAAGGAGGGGGGAAAGGAGAACGGGAGGAGAGAGAGGAGGAGAGGGATAAAGGAGGAGGGGAAAGGAGGATAAAGGAGGAGAGAGGATAAAGGGGGGAGAGGATAAAGGAGAGGGGAGAGGATATAAGGAGAGAGGAGAGGGGATAAAGGAGAGGAGAGATAAAGGAGAGAGGAGGATAAGGAGGGGAGGGATAAAGGAGAGAAGAGAGGATAAGGGGGAGGGGAGGAGAGGGGAGGAGAGGAGGAAAGGAGAGGAGAGGAGAGGGGATGAGAGGAGAGGAAAGGAGAGGATAAAGGAGAGGAGAGGATAAAGGAGGATAGAGGAGAGGGAGGAGGGGAGAGAGGGAGAGGATAGGAGAGAGATAAAGGAGAGGGAGTGTAAAGGAGGGGATATAAAGGGGAGGAGAGGAAGGGGGAGAGGATAGGATTAAAGGGAGGGGAGAGGATAAAGGGAGGGGAGATAAGGAGGGCTAAAAGGGAGAGGGATAAGAGGATAAAGGAGAGGAGAGGATAAAGGAGAGGAGAGGATAAAGGGAGAGGGAGGAGGTAAAGGAGAGAGATAGAGGAGAGGGAAAGGGGGGGAGGAGAGGAGGGGAGAGAGGATAAAGGGAGAGGATAAGAGGAGGGGATAAAGGAGAGGAGAGGATAAAGGAGGGGAGAGGATAAGAGAGGGGGGAGAGGATAAAGGAAAGGAGGAGAGGAGGATAAGGATAAAGGAGAGGAGGAGGAGGAGAGAGAGATTAAGGAGGATAAAGGAGAGGATAGGGAGAGGATAAAGGAGAGGAGGGAGGATAGGAGGAAGGAGGGGAGGGAGGAGGATAGAAAGGAGGGGAGAGGAGGAAAGGAGGGGAGAGGATAAAGAGAGGAGAGAGGATAAGGGAGAGGAGAGGATAAAGGAGAGGAGAGGATTAAAGGAGAGGAAAAGAGGAGAGGGAGGAGAGGGGAGATAAAGGGAGAAAGGAGGAAAGGAGGGGAAAGGAGGAAAGAGGAGAGGATAAAGGAGAGGAGAGGATAAGAAGGAGAGGAGAGAAAGGAAGGAGGAGAGGAGGGGGAGAGGAGAGGAGAGGATAAAGGAGGGGAGAGGATAAAGGATGGAGAGGAGAATAAAGGGAAAGGGGAGAGGAGAAAAGGAGAGGGAGAGGATAAAGGAGAGGAGAGAGGCTAAAGGAAGGAGGAGAGGAGAGGATATAAAGGAGGAGGGAGGAGAAAAGGATAAGGAGAGAGGATAAAGGGAGAGGAGAGGAAATAAAGGGGGGAGGATAAGGAGGGAGAAAAGGAGAGGGAGAGGATAGAGGGGAGAGGATAAAAGGAGAGGATAAAGGAGGGGAGAGGATAAAGGGGAGAGGATAAAGGAGAGGAGAGGATAAAGGAGAGGAGAGGGGAGAGGATAAAGGAGGGGAGAGGATAAAGGAGAGGAGAGGGGAGAGGAGAGGAGAGAGGAGAGGAGAGAAGAGGGGAGAGGAGAAGGGAGGGGAGAGGATAAAGGAGAGGAGAGGATAAAGGAGGGGAGAGGATAAGGGAGAGGATAGAGGAGGGGGAGGAGAGGAGAGGGAGGAAAGGAGAGGGGAGAGGATAAAGGAGAGAGTAGAGGGGGGAAGGAGGAAAAGGAGAGGATAGAGGAGAGGAGAGAGGAAAGGAGAGGGGAGAGGATAAAGGAGAGGAGAGGATAAAGGAGAGGGAGGAGGATAAAAGGATAGGGGAGAGGATATAAAGAGAGGAGAGGAGAGGGGAGGGAGAGGATAAGGGGGGAGAGGATAAAAGGAGAGGAGAGGATAAAGGGGAGGGAGAGGCTAGGGAAGGAGAGGATAAAAGGAGAGGAGGGGGAGGATAAAGGAGGTATAAAGGAGGAGGAGATAAAGGAGGGGGGAGGAGGAAAGGAGGAGAGGAGAGGATAAGGAGAGGGGAGAGGATAAAGGAAGGAGAGGAGAGAAAGGAGAGGAGAGGATAAGGGAGAAGAGAGGATAAAGGAGGAAGAGGATAGAGAAAGAAAAAGGAGGGGAGAGGAGAGGGGAGGAGGAGGGGGAGAGGAGAGGATAAAGGAGAGGGGGAGAGGATAGGGGAGAGGAGAGGATAAAGGAGAGGATAGAGGAGAGGAGAGGATAAAGGAGAGGGGAGGAGAAAGGAGAGGGGAGGAGAAAGGAGGGGAGAGAGGATAAAGGAGAGGAGAGGAAAGGAGAGGGATAAAGGAGGGGGAGAGGATAAAGGAGAGGGAGAGGAGGATAAAGGAGAGGATTAGAGGAGAGGAGAGGATAAAGGAGGGGAGAGGATAAAGGAGCGAGGAGGAGGAGAGGATAAAGGAGAGGAGAGGGGGAGAGAGGAGGAGAGGAGGAGAAAGGATAAAGGAGGGGAGAGAGGATAGAGGGAGGGGATAAAGGAGAGAGAAGGATAGAGGAGAGGAGAAGGGGATAAAGGAGAGGAGAGGAAGAAAGGAGGGGGGAGGATAAAGGAGGAGAGGATAAAGGAGAGGAGAGGATAAAGGAGAGGGGAGGATAAGGAGGGGAGGGATAAAGGAGAGGGAGAGGAGGGGAGAGGGGGAGGAGATGGAGAGGGGGAGGATAAAGGAGGAGAGGGAGGAGGAGAGGAGGGATAAAAGAGGGGAGAGGATAAAGGAGGGAGGGAGGAGGAGAAAGGAGAGAGGATAAAGGAGAGGAGAGGAGGATAAAGGAGGGGAGAGGATAAAGGAGATAGGAGAGGAGGGGAGGAGAGAAAGAGGGATAAGGAGAGGAGAGGAGATAAAAGGAGGAGGAGAGAGGAAAAAGGGAGAGAGGGAGAGGGGAGGGGGAGAGGAGAGGATAAGGGGAGGGGAGAGGATAAAGGAGAGGGGAGGATAAAGGAGAGGGAGAGGTGAGGGAGAGGAGGGGATAAAGAAGAGGAGAGGGGAAAAGGAGGAGAGGAGAGATAAGAGGAGGAGAGGGGGAGAGAAAGGGGGGAGAGGAGGGGAGAGGGGGAGGGGAGAGGTTGAAAGGGGGGAAGAGGATGGGGAAGGGGAGGAGGGACAGGAAGAGGGGAGAGGGAGGAGAGGAGGGGGAGGAGGAGGGGAGATGAGAGGAGAGGGGAGGGTGGAAGAGATGAGAGGAGAGGGGAGGATAGAAACATAGAAAATAGGTGCAGGAGTAGGCCATTCGGCCCTTTGAGTCTGCACTGCCATTCGATATGATCATGGCTGATCATCCAACTCAGTATCCCATCCCTGCCTTCTCTCCATACCCCCTGATCCCTTTAGCCACAAGGGCCACATATAACTCCCTCTTAAATATAGCCAATGAACTGGCCTCAACTACCTTCTGTGGCAGAGAATTCCACAGATTCACCACTCTCTGTGTGATAAGAGAGAGGAGAGGGGAGAGGAGAGAAGGGGGAGGGAGAGGAGAGAAGGGGGAGGGAGAGGAGGTAGAAGAGAGGAGATAGAATAGAGGAGAGGAGGAGAAGAGAGGAGAGGAGAGATGAGATAGAAGAGAGGAGAGGGGAGGAGAAAGGAGAGGGTACAGGAAAGGAGAAGGGAGAGGAGCGGAAAGGAGGGGAGAAGAGTTCAAGTTCAAGTTTATTGTCATGTGTCCCTGATACGCTAATGAAATTCTTGCTTTGCTTCAGCACAACAGAACATAATAGGCATTGACTACAAAACAGGAGGGGAGGGGAGGGGAGAGGAGGAGTGGAGAGAGAGGAGAGGAGATGATAAGAGAGGAGAGAAGAGAAGGGAGGAGAGGAGCAGAGAGGGGAGAGGAGAGCAAAGATTGCTATAGGATCTTTGGGAGAGAGGAGGTGGTGAGGAAGAGGAGCGGAGAGAGGGTTGCAAACAAAGATCCTATAGAATCATTGGTTGGAAAGGAAGAGGAGAGGGAGAGGAGAGGAGGAGGAAAAAAGAGGGGAGGGAGAGGGGGAGAGGAGGATAGGGAGGGGGGAGAGGAGAGGAGAGCGGAGGGGGAGGTGGGGAGAGGGGGAGGGAGAGGAAAGGGAGAGGAGGAGAGGAGGATTGAGGAGAGTAGGGAGAGGGGGGAAGAGGAGAGGGGAGGGGTGGGGAGAGGAGGAGGGAGAAGAGAGGAGGAGCGGAGGAGGAGAGGGGGGAAGGAGAGGATAAGAGGAGGAGGGAGAGGGGAGGAGAAGAGAGGGGAGAGGAGAATAGGAGGGGGAGAGGAGAGGATAAGAGAGGGGAGAGGGAGGGAAGAGAGGAGGGGGAGAGATGAGAGGGGGAGAGGAGGGAGGGAGGAGAGGGGAGAGGAGAGGAGAGAGCAAAGATTACTCTCGCATCTTTGGGAGAGAGGAGGTGGGGAGGAAGAGAGGAGCAGGGAGAGGGTTGGAAAGGAAGAGGATGAAGAGGAGGGAGGGGGAGAGGGAGGAGGAGGCAGAGGGAGAGGACGGGGAGGGGGAGAGACAATAGACAATAGGTGCAGGAGTAGGCCATTCGGCCCTTCGAGACAGCACCGCCATTCAATGTGATCATGGCTGATCATCCCGTTCCTGCCTTCTCCCCATATCCCCTAACTCCGCTATTTTTAAGAGCCCTATCCAGCTCTCTCTTGAAAGTATCCAGAGAACCGGCCTCCTCCGCCCTCTAAGGCAGAGGAGGAAGAGGAGAGGTGGAGAGAGGGTTGGAAAGGGAGAAGAGGCGGGGGGGGGGGGGGGGAGGAGGAAGAGGGGAGGGGGGGAATGTTTAAACACGAGAGGATAGGGTGTGGTTTTACCCCGAAGATAGACACAATATGCTGGAGTAACTCAGTGGGACAGGCAGCATCCCTGGAGAAAAAGGAATAGGTAACGTTTTGTTGGGGTACAAAGTTGTATAGGGCTCTGGTGAGACCACATCTGGAGTATTGTGTACAGTTTTGGTCTCCTAATTTGAGGAAGGACATCCTTGTGATTGAGGCAATGCAGCGTAGGTTCACGAGATTGATCCCTGGGATGGTGGGACTGTCATATGAGGAAAGATTGAAAAGACTAGGCTTGTATTCACTGTAGTTTAGAAGGATGAGGAGGTATCTTATAGAAACATATAAAATTATAAAAGGACTGGACAAGCTAGATGCAGGAAAAATGTTCCCAATGTTGGGTGAGTCCAGAACCAGGGGCCACACAGTCTTCGAATAGAGGGGAGGTAATTTAACACTGAGGTAAGTAAAAAAAAATCCACCCAGAGAGTTGTGAATTTATGGAATTCCCTGCCACAGAGGGCAGTGGAGGCCAAGTCACTGGATGGATTTAAGAGAGAGTTAGATAGAGCTCTAGGGGCTAGTGGAGTCAAGGGATATGGGTTGAAGGCAGGCACGGGTTATTGATAGTGGATGATCACAATGAATGGCGGTGCTGGCTCGAAGGGCCGATTGGCCTCCTCCTGCACCTATTTTCTATGTTTCTAAAACGTCATCTATTCCTTTACTCCAGAGACGCTGCCCGAGTCACTCCAGCATTTTGTGTCTGTGTCTGGTACAAGCTAGCATCTGCAGTTCCTTCCTACACATGAAGGAATGTGACATGAGAGATCTCGGCAGCACAAGGCACATGTCAAGTAGTTAGGGATCAAATACTGCAGACATCAGAAAAGGTAGAATCAGGCACGATAGGAAGCAATGGAGAGAGAATGATCAGAGAGCACATGCCCGCTGCAAACGAGAGCAGTTACCCAAAACATTACATCGCTTGTTTCAGAGAGCGGAGACAGATACTGCCCCTTCAATGCTGCCCCTTCAATGCCACCAGGCATTGCCAGACCTCTTCTGGAGCAGGTGGATCTTGGCACCAAACAAAAAACCTTTGGCATTGTGTGGGCAGCAGCAGGCAGTTGTTAAAACATGATAACTGTAATACTGCTGAGGCCTAATGGAGGGCCGGGGGGGAAATACCAGACACTATCAAGGCGGCACAGTGGCGCAGCTGGTAGAACGCCAACCTCACAGCGCCAGAGACCCGCGTTCAATCCTGATGTTGGGCACTGTGTGTGGCGTTTGCATGTTCTCCCTGTGACCATGTGGGTTTCCTCCGACACCCGCAAAGACGTGTGGATTTGGAGGCTAATTGGGCCTCTGTAAAATGTCACGGGTGAGTAGGGAGTGGATGAGAAAGTGGGATAACTAGTGTGAAAGGGTGATCGAAGGTCGGCGTGAACTCAGTCGGAGCCAGGGCCTGTTTCCATGCTGTTTAAGAAGGAACTGCGGATGCTGGAAAATCGAAGGAGCACAAAAATGCTGGAGAAACTCAGCGGGTGCAGCAGCATCAATGGAGCGAAGGAAATGGGCAACGTTTCGGGCCCAAACCGTCCGAAGAAGGGTTTCGGCCCGTAACGTTGCCTATCTCCTTCGATCCATAGATGCTGCTGCACCCGCTGAGTTTCTCCAGCATTTTTGTGTACCTCCTGTTTCCATGCTGTATCTCGAAACTAACCCAAGGACTGCAGGGGGCACTGGTGGGCAAATGTTTGAAACACTATCTCTGCTCCATTGAGCAATGACAGGTGGGTGCTGTATTGCAACTGCTCCTGGAGCACTTCACGGTGTGGCAGTGGGCTGAACCTGACCTCAAAGGACAGTGAGCAGCAGCAGTCTTAATTTTAGAGATACAGCGTGGAGAGACACAGTGGTGAAGTTGCCTCCTCTCAGCACCGTAGCCCCGGGTTCAATCCTGACTACGGGCGCTGTCTGTACGGAATTTGTATGTTCTCCCCATGACCTCATGCGCTTACCCCGGATGCTCCAGTTTCCTCCCCCACTCCGCAGATGCACAGGCTTCAGTATTGACTGTAAATTGGCCCTCATGTGTAGGATAGTGCTAATATACAGGAATCGCTGGTTGGCACAGACTCGGTGGGCCGAAGGGCCTGTTTCTGCGCTGTATCTCTGAACTCCAAACATCAAATATGAGAGATAACAAGGACACCCTATGGAAAGTCAGCAACCTTAGCCCAGTACCCCAATCACCATGGGGACACAAGGAACTACAAATGCTGGAATCTTAAGTGGGGGAAAAAATGTAAACTGCCGGAGGAACTCGGTGTATAACCATATAACAATTACAGCACGGAAACAGGCCATCTCGGCCCTTCTAGTCCGTGCCGAACACTTATTCTCCCCTAGTCCCATCCATACTCATACCATAACCCTCCATTCCTTTCCCGTCCATATAACTATCCAATTTATTTTTTAATGATAAAATCGAACCTGCCTCCACCACCTCCACTGGAAGCTCATTCCACACAGCTACCACTCTCTGAGTAAAGAAGTTCCCCCTCATGTTACCCCTAAACGTCTGTCCCTTAATTCTCAAGTCATGTCCCCTTGTTTGAATCTTCCCTACTCTCAGTGGGAAAAGCTTATACACGTCAACTCTGTCTATCCCTCTCATCATTTTAAAGACCTCTATCAAGTCCCCCTTAACCTTCCGCGCTCCAAAGAATAAAGACTTATCAGGCAGCATCTGTGGAGAGAATGGAATGGCAACTTGGAATGCTGAGTTCGAAGGGAAGGTTGCCATAGAGGGAGCACAGAGAAGGTTCACCAGACTGATTCCTGGCTTGGCAGGACTTTCATATGAAGAAAGACTGGATAGACTCTGCTTGTACACGCTAGAATTTAGAAGATCGAGGGGGGATCTTATAGAAACTTAAAACATTCTTAAGGGGTTGGGCAGGCTAGATGCAGGAAGATTATTCCCGATGTTGGGGAAGTCCAGAACAAGGGGTCACAGTTTAAGGATAAGAGGGAAGTCTTTTAGGATCGAGATGCGAAAATCATTTTTTACACAGAGAATGGTGAATCTGTAGAATTCTCTGCCACAGAAGGTAGTTGAGGCCACAGTTCATTGGCTATATTTAAGAGGGATTTAGATGTGGCCCTTGTGGCTAAAGGGATCAGGGGGTATGGAGAGAAGGCAGGTATGAGATACTGAGTTGGATGATCAGCCATGATCATATTGAATGGCGCTGCATGTACGAAGGGCCGAATGGCCTACTCCTGCACCTATTTTCTATGTTTCTATGTCCCGACCCGAAACGTCACCTATCCATTTCTGCCACAGATGCTGCCTGACCTGCAGAATCCCTCCAGCACTTTGTTTTTTGCTTTCATACAGTGTGCAAAATCCCCCCAAAATATATCTTTTAAAACATCAGGTCATAAGGAATAGGAGTGGAATTAGGCCATTTGGCCCATCAAGTCTACTCCACCATTCAATCATGTCTGATCTATCTCTCCCTCCTAAGCCCGTTATCCTTCCTTCTCCCCATACACTGACACCCGTACTAATCAAGAACCTATCTATAACCGCCTTAAAAATATCCGTTGACTTGGCCTCCACAGCTATCTGTGGCTATGAATTCCACAGATTCACCACCCTCTGACTAAAGAAATTCCTCCTCATTACCTTCCTAAAGGAATGTCATTTAATTCTGAGGCTAATACCTCTGGTCCTAGACTCTCCCACTCATTGGAAACATCCTCTCCACATCCACTCTATCCAGGCCTTCACTATTCAGTAGGTTTCAATGAGGGGGCCCCCCTCCCCATCCATCTAAACTCCAGTGTCGTCAAACGTTCTATTAAATGTAATCAGAGTCAAATGGTCTGTTATAACAAAAATGTACTGTTTCTTGAAACCAAACTAAACAAACTTCTTCTCATTCGCTTCAATTTGCTACAACTCCTTCCCTTTTCCCCCACATTTGATTATCCGCCTTCATTTAAATGTACTTAGAGGAAGTACTTAAAGGAAGTACTTTAATCCTCATCACACCTTGTAGAAACTTCCCCATTCTAACCACTTCCTGCATCAGGTGGGGCTGCCTGATGTTAACTTGCATGGTATCCCCATTATCAAACCCATTCAAAAAACTGCATTGGATCTTCATGGAAAATTAATTGTTTACCTTAAAGGGCCTGTCCCACGAGCATGCGACTCCATGCGGCAAGCGCGACCTAAAGGGCCTGTCCCACGAGCATGCGACTACATGCGGCAAGCGCGACCTAACGCGGTCGCTTGAGCCGAATGGCCTCGCGTGGCCGGTCCCATTTCAATCGCCAGAGCCGTATGGAGTTGTGCGGAGCTGGTCCGACATCGCGCGGAAAAACTGACCGTGTTCAAAAATTCCGCACGGCAGCGGCCTGCCGGCCCGCAGCCGCCTCGACAGGCATATGCAGCGTCTTGACGCTGTACGCGCCGCCTCGACGCCATACGTTACGCGCGAACTTCCCGCGGACTTCGCTCGAACTTCACGTCACTCACTCGACCTCCGCGCGGCGCCCGCTTCTGGTTTGGTCGTGCTTGTCGCATGCAGTCGCATGCTCGTGGGACAGGCCCTTTAGTTTGGAGATACAGCGCGGATTTAGCCTTTGAGACAGAATCCACGGCGACCAGCGATCCCCGTACACTAGCCCTATCCTACACACAGGGACGGACAATTTACACCAAAGCCAATTAACCTACAAACCTGCGCCCATGTCGGGCGTGGGGGGAAACCAGAGCAACCGGACGAAACCCACCCGGTCGCAGGGAGAGCATGCAAACTCCACCTGGACAGACAGTTCCCGAGGTTGAGGTCGATCACTGTTCTCTGGCACTGTGAGGCATCAGCACCACTAGTTACCATAAAGTTTGGTGGCAGGCAGCACGGTGACGCAGCTGTTGTGTGAAGCATAATCGCTAGCCTGGGGGACTTTGTAAATCCTCTGTAATTCCACACATGTTCAGCATTATTGGAAAAAGTACAAATCATTGGGAAGAACTGTTGTAAAGATATAAATTTAGCCTGTGGTCAGGAGTGTTTGGTTTGGTTTATGGTCACATGCACAGAGATACACTGAGATGCTTGTTCTGCTTACTATCTGGTCAATTCATACTGTACATAAGTACATTAGATCCTCTTCGGGAAAAGCGCACCAAAGGTTGCCTCATTTCACCACAATCTTGCAACATCCAAGTCTCCAAAAAGTCCATTCTTGGCCCAAGCTCAACTTTCCACCTCATTACAAACATAGAAAATAGGTGAAGGAGTAGGCCATTCGGCCCTTCAAGCCTGCACCGCCATTCAATATGATCATGGCTGATCATCCAACTCAGTATCCCGTACCTGCCTTCTCTCCATACCCCCTGATCCCCTTAGCCACAAGGGCCACATCTAACTCCCTCTTAAATATAGCCAATGAACTGTGGCCTCAACTACCTTCTGTGCCAGAGAATTCCAGAGATTCATCACTCTCTGTGTGAAAAATATTTTTCTCATCTCGGTCCTAAAAGATTTCCCCCTTATCCTTAAACTGTGACCCCTTGTTCTGGAATTCCCCAACATCGGGAACAATCTTACTGCATCGAGCCTGTCCAACCCCTTAAGAATTTGTAAGTTTCTCATTGTTGACCCTCGGACTATCCTTGATCGGACTTTGCTGGCTTTACCTTGCACTCATTGATATTCCCTTAACATGTATCTATACACTGTAAATGGGTCAATTGTAATCATGTATTGTTTTTAAGCTGACTTGACAGCACGCAACAAAAGCTTTTCACTGTACTTGAGTACATGTGACAATAAACTAAACTAACTAACTAAGGTGATATGCAATTCATTAGTTTCTCATCCCTTGCACTGGATGGATGAAGTAGGTGTCAGCTCCTTCCCCTGCCTCTCGATCCGCTCGTTCGCCCCCGCTACTGTAGGGCCTAACCGCGGCCAACACCGCCACCCGCAACCACCGCAAATCCATCGCCTCCACACGCCAAAGTCGCCCCATCCCGAGCTGATCACAGAAATTTAGAGCACTTTCCGAGGCCGTGAGGGGTGAGTTTTAGTTTAGAGATACAGTGCGGAAACAGGCCCACCGAGTCCGCACCGACCGGCGATCCTCGCACATTAACACTACTTAGGACAACGTACCTTTATACCAGGCCAATGAACCTGCAAACCTGTAGGTTTTTGGAGCGTGGCAGGAAACTCAGATCACAGAGAAACAAGATCTCAGAGAAAAACCACGCAGGTCATGGGGAAACTCCGTATAGGCAGGACCCATTTATTATCTAAATGGTGGCCGATTAGGAAAAGGGGAGATGTAACGAGACCTGGGTGACATGGTACACCAGTCATTGAAAGTAGGCATGCAGGTGCAGCAGGCAGTGAAGAAAGCGAATGGCATGTTAGCATTCATAGCAAAAGGATTTGAGTATAGGAGCAGGGAGGTTCTACTGCAGTTGTTCAGGGTCTTGGTGAGACCACACCTGGAGTATTGCGTACAGTTTTGGCCTCCAAATCTGAGGAAAGACATTCTTGCCATAGAGGGAGTACAGAGAAGGTTCTGGGATGTCAGGACTTTCATATGAAGAAAGACTGGATAGACTCGGCTTGTACTCGGTAGAATTTAGAAGATTGAGGCTGAGTAGAATCTTATAGAAACGTACAAAATTCTTAAGGGGTTGGACAGGCTAGATGCAGGAAGATTGTTCCCGAGGACATGACTTCAGAATTAAGGGACAGAAGTTTAGGGGTAACATGAGGGGGAACTTCTTTACTCAGAGAGTGGTAGCGGTGTGGAATGAGCTTCCAGTGGAAGTGGTGGAGGCAGGTTCGTTGGTATCATTTAAAAATAAATTGGATGAGAAGGGAATGGAGGGTTATGGTATGAGTGCAGGCAGGTGGGACTAAGGGAAAAAAAAGTTGTGTCGGCACGGACTTGTAGGGCCGAGGGCCTGTTTCCGTGCTGTAATTGTTATATGGTTATATGTTGGGGAAGTCCAGAACAAGGGGTCACAATTTAAGGATAAGGGGGAAATCTTTTTTAGGACCGATATGACTGCACCTATTTTCTATGTTTCTAACCACAAACCGGCTGAACAACTACGGAATTTGCATTGCTTAGGTTACTCCACATACCTTGTGTTTTTTTTGCACTATCATGGTCAGCTAGAATGACTGATGATTTATTACATATCTATTGTTATTCAGTCCAATGTACTTGTAAATTGGCAACAAGTACATTGTTCCATTGTATGAGTTTCATGGCTCATCCTGACCACTGTTTGTATCCGAGATAATGGCGGTGGAAGGTGAAGGGGAATGTCGATGTCTGAACTTGGGCGGCACAGCGGTATAGTTGCTGGCATACAGAGGTTCAAATGACAGAGATCTGGGTATGATCCCGACCATGGGTCATAGAATCGTAGACACATAGACAATAGGTGCAGGGGTAGGCCATTTGGCCCTTCGAGCCTGCACCGCCATTCAATATGATCATGGCTGATCATCCAACTCAGTATCCCATCCCTACCTTCTCTCCATACCCCCTGATCCCTTTAGCCACAAGGGCCACATCTAACTCCCTCTTAAATATAGCCAATGAACTGGCCTTACTACCTTCTGTGGCAGTGAATTCCTGAGATTCACCACTCTCTGTGTGAAAAATGTGTTTCTCATCTCGGTCCCAAAGGATTTCCCCTTTATCCTTAAACTGTGACCCCTTGTCCTGGACATCCCCAACATCGAGAACAATCTTCCTGCATCTATAAGATCCTAACTGCAGTAGAACCTCTCTGCTCCTATACTCAAATCCTTTTGCTATGAATGCTAAGTTAAGGTTGCGCAAGGTGGTTCAGGAACACGATGGCCATTGGGAAGAAATTTCTTGCACCTGGAGCTGACAATTCTCTGGCTGCTGCGCCTTCTTCGCGATGGTAGTAGCAAGAAGAGAGCATGGCCAGAGTGGTGTGGGTCTTTAATATTTGTTGCCTTCTTAGCCATACAGCAAGGAAACGTGCCCTTCGGCCCATCTCGCCCATGCCGATCAAGATGCCTTATCGACGCTAGTCCCACCTGCCCGATTGTGGTCCATATCCCCATAAACCTTTCCTATCCATGCACCTGTCTCAACGTCTTTTAAATGCTGTAATATTACCTCCCTTAACTACCCCTAGAAACATAGAAAATAGATGCAGGAGGAGGCCATTCGGCCCCTTGAGCCAGCACTGCCATTCATTGTGACCATGGCTGATCGTCCTCAATCAATAACCCATTGCTGCCTTCTCCCCATATCCCTTGACTCCACTAGCCCCTGGAGCTCTATCTAACTCTTTCTTAAATCCATCCAGTGACTTGGCCCCCACTGTCCTCTGTGGCAGGGAATTCCACAAATTCACAACTTTCTGGGTGAAAAAGTATTTTCTCACCTCAGTCTTAAATGGCCTCCCCTTGATTCCAAGACTGTGGCCCCTGGTTCTGCACTCGCCCAACATTGGACGCAGTTTTTCCTGCATCTAGCTTATCCAGTCCTTTTATAATTTTATATGTTTCTATAAGATCCTCCCTCATCCTTCTAAACTCCAGTGAATACAAGCCTAGTCTTTTCAATCTTTCCTCATATGACAGTCCCGCCATCCCAGCGATCAATCTCGTGAACCTACGCTGCACTGCTTCAATCACAAGGATGTCCTTCCACAAATTGGGGAGGTGGCAGCTTGTTCCATAAACCCAGCATCCTCTGTGTGAAAAAAATTGTCCCTCAGTTTCCGAATAAATCTTAGCCCTTAAACCCATGGCCTCTGGTGCATGATATCCCAATTCTGGATAAAAGACTACAATCACCCTTATTCCCCTCATCATTCCTCAGCCATCTGCGCACCTGTGAATAAAGTCCTAGTCTACTCAACCTCTCCCGACACCTCAGAGCCTCAAGTCCTGGCAATATTTTGGTAGTGCTGCCTCTGAATCCTTTTGGTTGGGTTGTCAGGACCCGTGACCCAGTAATGTCCATAAGACATAGAAGCATAAAGATATTCTTGCCATACAGGGAGTGCAGAGAAGATTCAACAGACTGATTCCTGGGATGGCAGGACTTTCATATGAAGAAAGACTGGACAGTCTCGGCTTGTACTCGCTAGAATTTAGAAGATTGAGGGGGGATCTTATAGAAACGTACAAAATTATTAAGGGGTTGGACAGGCTAGGTGGAGGAAGATTGTTCCCGATGTTGGGGAAGTCCAGAACATGGGGGTCACACAGTTTAAGGATAAGGGGGAAGTATTTTCGGTCCGAGATGAGAAAAACATTTTTCACACAGAGAATGGTGAATCTGTGGAATTCTCTGCCACAGAAGGTAGTTGAGGCCAAGTTCATTGGCTATATTTAAGAGGGAGTTAGATGTGGCCCTTGTGGCTAAAGGGATCAGGGGGTATGGAGAGAATGCAGGTACAGGATACTGAGTTGGATGATCAGCCATGATCATATTGAATGGCGGTGCAGGCTCGAAGGGCCGAATGGCCTACTCCTGCACCTATTTTCTATGTTTCTAATCCGATCATCGCGGATTATTTTATCCCTCTCAACCTCATTCTCCTGCCTTCTCCCCTTAACCATTGTCGGTCCCGCTGAGTTATTCCATCATTCTGTATGTCTATCTCCGGTGCAAACCAGCACCTGCATGCAGTCCCTTCCTCCACCTATTACCTGCTTGGCTTTATCCTGCCTCCCATCTGTCCCAGCTTTCTTCACCCACCTTCTACAATCGGGCTGAAGGAGGTCCTGATCTGAAAAGTCACCTGTGCATGTTCTCCGGAGATGCTGCCTGACCGCTGATTTACTCTAGTGCTTTGTGCCCCAGTAGCTGTTCGCTGTAATATGCTGATCCTGCCATTGTTCCCCCAGATGCAGACCGACACGAGGATTGGCAGTCCACCCTGGGAGACCGCAAGGTCCTCCTGACCCTTGCATTCGACCTGGCGCTCCTTGTAGTCTTCATTCTGCAGCACAGCCTGATGGCAGCGGAGACAGTGAAGAACTGGACGCTGGCTTGCTTTGGTGTGCTCCAGAGATCCCTCTATGTATTCGCTACAGCCGCCTCTCTGCAGGTAACTTCACCGAATACTCCCACGGCAACACCAAACACCTAACTGACTGACCGCACTGGAGAGCTCCAGTCCTCTGATTTCTTCCCACACATCAAACACATATAAGTTTGTAGTATTTAAGAAGGAACTGCAGATGCTGGAAAATCGAAGGTGCACAAAAATGCTGGAGAAACTCAGCGGGTGCAGCAGCATCTATGGAGCGAAGGAAATAGGCAACGTTTCGGGCCGAAACCCTTCTTCAGGCTGATGGGGGGTGGGGGAAAGGAAAAAGGAGGTGGAGGAGGAGCCCGAAGGCTGAGGGGTGGGAGGAGGAGCCCGAGGGCTGAGGAAGGGGAGGAGACAGCAAGGACTAACAAAATTGGGAGAATTCAATGTTCATGCTCCCAGGATGCAGACTCCCCGTATGAGGTGCTGTTCCTCCAATTTCTGGTGTTGCTCGCTGTGGCCAAGGAGGAGCCCCAGGACAGAGAGGTCGGATACGGAATGGGAGGGGGAGTTGAAGTGCTGTAGGTTTGTATTATGACAGACCCATAGTCAGGATCGAAACTGTGCCTCTACTGCCAGGCCGGCTGGGTCAGGGTAAATTAGAATTAGGTGGGACTGGTTCATGGTGAGAAATTTAAAGGCAACCTGAGGGATAGGTTTCTCAGTCGCAGGTACTGATTGTGTGGAAAGAGATACAGCAGGAGATGTGGAGGCTGATAAAATTACAACATTTAATTGACTTTTGCCCTGGTTTTCATTTAGTTTTGAGATACAGCAAAAGGATTTGAGTATAGGAGCAGGGAGGTTCTACTGCAGTTGTACAGGGTCTTGGCGAGCCCACACCTGGAGTATTGCGTACAGTTTTGGTCTCCAAATCTGAGGAAAGACATTCTTGCCATAGAGGGAGTACAGAGAAAGGTTCACCAGACTAATTCCTGGGATGTCAGGAATTTCATATGAAGAAAGACTGGATAGACTCGGCTTGGACTCGCTAGAATTTAGAAGATTGAAGGGGGATCTTATAGAAACTTACAAAATTCTTAAGGGGTTGGACAGGCTAGATGCAGGAAGATTGTTCCCGATGTTGGGGAAGTCCAGAACAAGGGGTCTCAGTTAAGGATAAGGGGGAAGTATTTTAGGATCGAGATGAAGAAAACATTTTTCACACAGAGAGTGGTGAATCTCTGGAATTCTCTGCCACAGAAGGCAGTTGAGGCCAGTTCGTTGACTATATTTAAGAGGGAGCTAGATTTGCTATATTTAAGAGGGAGTTGGATGTGGCCCTTGTGGCTAGGGGGATCAGGGGGTACGGAGAGAAGGCAGGTACAGGATACTGAGTTGGATGATTAGCCATAATCATATTGAATGGTGGTGCAGGCTCGAAGGGCCGAATGGCCTACTCCTGCACCTATTTTCTATGTTTCTAACATGTATCAGGCCCATCGGCCCATGGTGTTCAAGCCGACCATCGATCACCTGTTCACACTGGTTCTTTGTTACCTCACTTTTGCATCCACTCCCTCCACACTAGTGACAATTTACCGTGGCCAATTAACATACAAATCCACACATCTTTGGAACATGGGAAGAAACCAGAGCTCCTGGAGGACACCCGGGATAATGTGCAAACTCCACACATAGACACATTTAGATAGCTTTACACAAAATGCTGGAGTCACTCAGCGGGACAGGCAGCATCTCTGGAGAGAAGGAATGGGTAACGTTTTGGGTCGAGTTCCTTCTTCAGACTCTACCCGAAACGTCACCCATTCCTTCTCTCCAGAGATGCTGCCCGTCCAGCTGAGTTACTCCGGCATTTTGTGTCTATCTTCGGTTTAAACCAGCATCTGCAGTTCCTTCCTACACAGGGTAATTGGCTTCAGAAAAATTGTAAATTATCCCTAGTGTGTCGGAAATTCCAGTTTACCGGGTGACCTCTGGTTGGTGCAGAAGCAGTGGGCCGAAGGGCCTCTCTCTACGATGCAATCTCTGAAGTCTACTGTAAAGTCTACTTTACTGAATAAAGTCTGAGCATTCTACAAATGGTGAACATGCCACACTGTCCCCCACATGAGAATATTATGTTTACTACATAGAAACATAGAAAATAGGTGCAGGAGGAGGCCATTCGCCCCTTCGAGCCTGCACCACCATTCAATATGATCATGGCTGATCATCCAACTCAGTATCCCATCCCTGCCTTCTCTCCATACCCCCTGATCACTTTAGTCACAAAGGCCACATCTAACTCCCTCTTAAATATAGCCAATGAACTGGCCTCAACCACCTTCTGTGGCAGAGAATTCCAGAGATTCACCGCTCTCTGTGTGAAAAAATGTTTTTCTCATCTCGGTCCTAAAATATTTCCCCCTTATCCTTAAACTGTGTGACCCCTTGTTCTGGACTTCCCCAACATTGGGAACAATCTTCCTGCATCTAGCCTGTCCAACACCTTAAGAATTTTGTACGTTTCTATAAGAAACTTATGAGGAATATTGTATACACTCGTACCTTTGAATATGGGGGTCTCTTCCACCTCTCCAGTCTAATGGTCTCTGTCCTCCTGCAGTTGCTGATGAGGTATTGGCAGCCCATCCAGACTGCACCCTTTCTGTGGAACATCAGCTGGGAGCCCTGGGCAACCTGGTTCCCCCTGATCTGCTTCATCATTCACATCATCGCCTGGCTAATCATCTTCAGCATTGTACTCATCTTCGACTATGCCGAGCTCATGGGCCTTAAGCAGGTGAGTGGTGGAGTCGCTGGCCAGTGGCTCAGAGGTCGAGTTGCTGCCTTATCATGTCGGAGTCAAGTCAAGTCACATTTATTTATATAGCACATTTAAAAACCACTCTCGTTGGCCAAAGTGCTTTACATTTGTATAAGAATAGTATAAACAAACAAACTACATACATATAGCCTATGTATACATGATATACTATGTATACATGAATCTATACTTTACCCTCGTTAGACCTCATTTGGACTACGCAATTGCAGCATGGGACCCATACACAAATAAAAACATTTCTTCCATCCAAAGACAGGCAGCTCGATTTGTTACTAACACCTATGAGAGAGAAGCGAGTGTCACCAAACTTCTGAATTCTCTGGGGTGGAAGGAACCCTCTCCAAGACAGGCAGACGTGAAGCTCACCGTTTGACCTGTTCTTACAAAATGTTAAATGGTCAGCTCGACATAGATTACAAGTCCTACACCAAACCCAAACCAATTAGGAGCAGACGAGGGCAGTCGATCCAATTTGTGATCCCAGCTACAAAGACAGATGTGTACAGCAATTCGTTCTTCCCCCGCACAATTAAAGCATGGAATAATCTCCACCCAACTATAGTTACCCAACCAGATGCAACTAAATTTATAGTAGCTCTTTCTTCCCAATACCCCTTTCTGGCTTAAGCCCTCCCTTCACCACCTCCAGTTTAAATTCCATTTAACCATATAACCATATAACAATTACAGCATGGAAACAGGCCATCTCGGCCCTACAAGTCCGTGCCGAACAACTTTTTTCCCTTAGTCCCACCTGCCTGCACTCATACCATAACCCTCCATTCCCTTCTCATCCATATGCCTATCCAATTTATTTTTAAATGATACCAATGAACCTGCCGATACCACTTCCACTAGAAGCTCATTCCACACTGCTACCACTCTCTGAGTAATGAAGTTCCCCCTCATATTACCCCTAAACTTCTGTCCCTTAATTCTGAAGTCATGTCCTCTTGTTTGAATCTTCCCTATTCTCAAAAGGAAAAGCTTGTCCACATCAACTCTGTCTATCCCTCTCATCATTTTAAAGACCTCTATCAAGTCCCCCCTTAACCTTCTGCGCTCCAGAGAATAAAGACCTAACTTATTCAACCTATCTCTGTAACTTAGTTGTTGAAACCCAGGCAACATTCTAGTAAATCTCCTCTGTACTCTCTCTATTGTGGTGACATCCTTCCTATAATTGGGCGACCAAAATTGTACACCATACTCCAGATTTGGTCTCACCAATGCCTTGTACAATTTTAACATTACATCCCAGCTTCTATACTCAATGCTCTGATTTATAAAGGCTAGCATACCAAAAGCTTTCTTTACCACCCTATCTATATGAGATTCCACCTTCAGGGAACTATGCACGGTTATTCCCAGATCCCTCTGTTCAACTGTATTCTTCAATTCCCTACCAGTTGCCATGTACGTCCTATTTTGATTTGTCCTGCCAAGGTGTAGCACCTCACATTTATCAGCATTAAACTCCATCTGCCATCTTTCAGCCCATTTTTCCAAATGGCCTAAATCACTCTGTAGACTTTGGAAATCCTCTTCATTATCCACAACACCCCCTATCTTGGTATCATCTGCATACTTACTAATCCAATTTACCACCCCTTCATCCAGATCATTGGTGTACATGACAAACAACAAAGGACCCAACACAGATCCCTGAGGCACCCCACTAGTCACCTGCCTCCAACCCGACAAACAGCCATCCACCATTACCCTCTGGCTTCTCCCATTCAGCCACTGTTGAATCCATCTTGCTATTCCAGCATTTATACCCAACAGTTTAACCTTCTTAACCAACCTTCCATGAGGAACCTTGTCAATGGCCTTACTAAAGTCCATATAGACAACATCCACTGCTTTACCCTCATCAATTTCCCTAGTAACCTCTTCAAAAAATTCAAGAAGATTAGTCAAACATGACCTTCTAGGCACAAATCCATGTTGACTGTTCCTAATCAGACCCTGTTTATCCAGATGCTTATATATATTATCTCTAAGTATCTTTTCCATTAATTTGCCCACCACTGAAGTCAAACTAACAGGTCTATAATTGCTAGGTTTACTCTTAGAACCCTTTTTAAACAATGGAACAACATGCGCAGTACGCCAATCCTCGGGGACTATTTCCGTTTCTAATGACATTTGAAATATTTCTGTCATAGCCCCGGCTATTTCTACACTAACTTCCCTCAATGTCCTAGGGAATATCCTGTCAGGACCTGGAGACTTATCCACTTTTATATTTTTCAAAAGTGTCAGTACTTCTTTTACTTTGAAACTCATAGTATCCATAGCTACTCTACTCGGTTTCCCTTACCTCACATAATTCAATATCCTTCTCCTTGGTGAATACCGAAGAAAATAAATTGTTCAATATCTCCCCCATCTCTTTTGGCTCTGCAGATAGCTTCCCATTCTGTCTCTCCAATGGACCAATTTTATCCCTCGTTATCCTTTTGCTATTAAATATAGCCTATAACAATAGAAACAGGCCATTGGATTTACAAGTCCACGTTAGTCCCACCTGCCTGCCAAAGCACCCTAACCCTCATTCCCTTCTCATTATGCCTTTCTAATTTCTTTTAAATGATACCTTTTACCACTTCCACTGGGAGCTCATTCCACACCGCCACCACTCTCTGCATTTACCTCATATTACCCCTAAACGCTGTCCCTATAATTGGAAGTATATTTGGAATATTCTGGAGGGAAAAGAACCAAACCCTCGCTCGGAGGACATCAAGAAAGGCTTGGGAGTACAGATGGGTTTTGTAAAGGAATCTAGACGTTGTCCATAGTCCTTTAACTAGATCTTTATTTAGCTTTTCTAATTTCACTAATAACACACGTTCCAGTACTAACCACATCTGGTCTACACACGTACTGGAACCTAACGGGGAGGGAACATGCAGAGACTACTTAGTCTCGACTTAAAGGAGTCGATGGAGGAGGGCAGTTCTGATGGGAAGGGGGGTGCTGTTCCACAGTCTAAGAGCTGCAACCGCAAAGGCGCGGTAGTTCGCCCCTAAGCTTATGCCTAGACCGCGGGATATTCAGCAACCCCAAGTCGGCCAATCTGAGGGGCCTGGAGTTGGCGTGATGGATGAGCAGACTTTTAATGTAAGTGGGGGCAAGCCCATTGAGGACATGAAGGAGGATCTGGGTTTGATCCTGACTATAGGTGCTTGTTTGTGCATTCTCTCCGTCACCCGCGCGGGTTTTTTCAGGGGTCTCTGTCTTCCTCCCACGCTCCAAAGACGTGCAGGTATGTAGGTTAATCAGCTTGGTATCATTGTAAATTGCCTCTAATGTTTGTAAGATAGTGCTAGTGTTGGGGATCGCTGCTCCGCGAATACTCAGTGGACCGAAGGACGCTATCTCTAAACTAAACTAAAGTTAGTGAGGAAAAACACAAAAAGCTGGAGTAACTCATCTGGACAGGCAGCATCTGTCGAGAGGAATGGGTGACACATTGTCGCTGTAACATAGAAACATAGAAAATAGGTGCAGGAGGAGGCCATTCGGCCTTTCGAGCCAGCACCGCCATCATTGTGATCATGGCTGATCGTCCCCTATCAATAACCTGTGCTTGCCTTCTCCTCATATCCCTTGACTCCACTAGCCCCTAGAGCTCTATCTAACTCTCTCTTAAATCCATCCAGTGACTTGGCCTCCACTGCCCTCTGTGGCAGGGAATTCCATAAATTCGCAACTCTCTGGGTGAAAACGTTTTTTTCTCACCTCAGTCTTAAATGACCTCCCCTTTATTCTAAGACTGTGGCCCCTGGTTCTGGACTCACCCAACACTGAGAACATTTTTCCTGCATCTAGCTTGTCCAGTCCTTTTATAATTTTATATGTTTCTATAAGATATCCCCTCATCCTTCTAAACTCCAGTGAAAACAAGCCTAGTCTTTTCAATCTTTCCTCATATGACAGTCCCGCCATCCCAGGGATCAATCTCGTGAACCTATGCTGCACTGCCTCAATCACACGGATGTCCTTCCTCAAATTAGGAGACCAAAACTGTACACAGTACACAGTTTTGGGTCGAGACCCTTCTTCGGTTCCTGATGAAAACGTTTTTTCTCACCTCAGTCCTAAATGACCTCCCCTTTATTCTAAGACTGTGGCCCCTGGTTCTGGACTCGTCCAACAGCTGTAGTGTTGCTGCCTCACAGTGCTAGAGGTGCTGGTTCGATCCAGACTACGGGTGCTATCTCTGTAGAGTTTGCACGTTCTCCCTGTGACCGAGTGCTCCAGTTTCCTCCCACGTCCCAAAGAAGTGTGGGGTTTAGTAGGTCAACTGGTTTCTGTAAATTGCCTCTAGTGTGTAGGGAGTGGATACGATTGGGAATGGGGATTGATGGTCTAAACTTTATTTCCTTATTATGTACCTAATACCTGGAAAAAGCAGGTCCGCTCCAACTCTCAGTTCTTTTAAATCAGCGCTGAAGACTTTTCTGTTTGACGCTGCTTTTAATTGCTTTTAGTTTTAATTAACCATATAACCATATAACAATTACTGCATGGAAACAGGCCATCTTAGCCCTTCTAGTCCGTGCCTATTTTCACCTAGTCCCATCTACCTGCACTCAGACCATAACCCTCCATTCCTTTCCTGTCCATATACCAATCCAATTTATTTTTAAATGATAAAATCGAACCTGCCGCCACCACTTCCACTGGAAGCTTATTCCACACAGCCACCACTCTCTGAGTAAAGAAGTTCCCCCTCATGTTATCCCAAAACTTCTGTCCCTTAATTCTCAAATCATGTCCTCTTGATTGAATCTTCCCTACTCTCAATGGAAAAAAGCTTATCCACGTCAACTCTGTCTATCCTGTCTAACTCTGAACAGAGAAGGTTCACCAGACTGATTTCTGGGATGTCAGGACTTTCATATGAACAAAGACTGGATGGACTCGGATTGTACACGCTAGAATTTAGAAGAGTGAGGGGGGATCTTATAGAAACTTACAAAATTCTTAAGGGGTTGGACAGGCTAGATGCAGGAAGATTGTTCCCGATGTTGGGGAAGTCCAGAACAAGGGGGTCACAGTTTAAGGATAAGGGGGAAATCTTTTAGGACCGAGATGAGAGAAACATTATTCACACAGAGAGTGGTGAATCTGTGGAATTCTCTGCCACAGAAGGTAGTTGAGGCCAGTTCATTGACTATATTTAAGAGGGAGTTAGATGTGGCCCTTGTAGCTAAAGGGATCAGGGGGTATGGAGAGAAGGCAGGTACGGGATACTGAGTTGGATGATCAGCCATGATCATATTGAATGGCAGTGCAGGCTCGAAGGGCCGAATGGCAGTGCAGGCTCGAAGGGCCGAATGGCCTACTCCACCTATTTTCTATGTTTCTATGTTTCTATATCCCTCTCATCATTTTAAAGACCTCTATCAAGTCCCCCCTTAACCTTCTGCGCTCCAAATTAAATTAAATAATTATTCATTTCTAACACTGCACTGTACTTTTTATTCTTGTATTTTATACTTGTCTTATTCTATTTTAGCTTGTTTTTATTTTCTATTCTTGTTAATGACTTTTTAATTGCTTTTGATTGCTTTTTAATGCTTAGTGTAAAGCACTTTGAATTGCCTTGGTGCTGAAGTGTGCTATATAAATAAACTTGTTTGCTTGCTTGCTCAATGTTGTTCCCTTATCACGTATCTGTCTCAATTGCAATCATTTATTGTCTTTCCACTGAGTGGTTAACATGCAACAAAAGCTTTTCACTGTACCTCGGTACACGTGACAATAAATCGAACTGGTCAGCATGGACTCAGTGGGCTGAGGGCTGTTTCCATGGTGTATCTTTCATCCATTCATCAAAGCTCAAGTGACCTAGTTCCAATCCTGACCTCAGGCGTTCTTAGAGTCTGCACATTCTCCATTCTGCATGGTTTTCTATTTAGTATGCCTGTTTATATAGGCCGTGCATGCAAGAGCCAGGACATCATGTTTCAGTTGCACAAAACCTTGGTTAGACTAAGCTCGGAGTATTGCGTACAGTTGTGGTCGCCACATTTCAGGAAGGATGTGGTCGACCTGATTTGAGATCTGTAGTTATAAGGAGAGATTGAATAGGATGGGATTATTCTTGATGGCACGGAGGAAACAGAAACATAGAAAATAGGTGCAGGAGTAGGCCATTCGGCCCTTCAAGCTGCACCACCATTCAATATGATCATGGCTGATCATCCAACTCAGTATCCTGTACCTGCCTTCTCTCCATACCCCCTGACCCCTTTAGCCACAAGGGCCACATCTAACTCCCTGTTAAATATAGCCAATGAACTGGCCTCAACTACCTTCTGTGGCAGAGAATTTCACAGATTCACCACTCTCTGCGTGAAAAATGTATTTCCCATCTCGGTCCTAAAAGATTTCCCCCTTATCCTTAAACTGTGCCCCCTTGTTCTGGACTTCCCCAACATCGGGAACAATCTTCCTGCATCTAGCCTGTCCAACCCCTTAAGAATTTTGTACGTTTCTATAAGATCCCCCCTCAATCTTCTAAATTCTAGCGAGTACAAACCGAGTCTATCCAGTCTTTCTTCATATGAAAGTCATGACATCCCAGTAATCAGTCTGGTGAACCTTCTCTGTACTCCCTCTATGGCAAGAATGTCTTTCCTCAGATTAGGAGACCAAAACTGTACGCAATACTCCAGTGTTGTCTCACCAAGTACAACTGCAGGCTGTGGGATGACCTTCTAGAGGTTGGAAAATTCAGGAGGACCATGGAAAGGGCCCACACTCAGATTTTTTTTTTAGTCTAGAGATACAGGCCCTTGTGCTCACCGAATCTGTGATGACCAGTCATCCCCGCACACTAACGCTATCCTCCACGCGGTAGGGACAATGTACAGTTATACCTAGCCAATTAGCCGACAAACAAGTACTTCTTTGGAATGTGGGAGGAAACCGGAGATCCAGGAGAAACCCACGCAGGTCACGGGGAGAATGTACGATCTCTACACAAGCAGTCGGGTTTGAACCCGGGTCTGTGGCGCTGTGAGGCACCATCTCTGCCGCTCCACCCATGTCAGGGGAGATTAGAATTAGGTGGAACAGGGTTTTGGTGAGAAATGTAAAGGGATAGGTTTTTCAGTCACAGGCAGTGATTATCTGGAAAGAGATACCACAGGAGATGTGAAGGCTGGTAGAATTACAACATTTAGTCGACTTTTGCACTAGTTTTCATTGAGTTTCGAGATTCAGAATGTACCAGGCCCATCGGCCCATCCAAGCCAACAATTGATCACCTGCTCACACTGGTTCGATGCGGGAAAAATGTTCCCAATGTTGGGCAAGTCCAGAACCAGGGGCCACAGTCTTAGAATAGATATATTAGATAGATAGATATGCCATTTATTGTCACTATACATGTACAATGAGATTAAAAGCTGCTTGTACTCAGTGCATACATATAATTTAGTACAAAAAACAAGAAACAGAAAACAAAACAAAAAGGGGAGGGGGAGGAATAGGTGCACAATTCTGCGGCGCTATATACATACCTATAAAGGCAAAATGCTGAAGGATGAATAGGTAGTATTCTTAGGCAGATGTTTAAAGATTATATTCAATATTTAAAAAAAAAAATTAAAATATTAAAAATTACAGTTACAATACACATTACAGTTCCAAATGTCAGTACGTGGATAGAATAGATGGAAGTCCAGGTGTTGGGCTGTGAAGTCAATGCATGTGTGAATTAAGAGTAGTTATGACTTTCGGAAAACAACTATTCCTGAGTCTATTTGTCCTAGATTTGATGCACCTATAGCGCCTTCCAGAGGGCAGCAGGTCGAACAGTCCAAACGCAGGATGGGAGCTGTCTTTGATGATATTCTTTGCCCTGCTAAGGCAGCGGGAGGTGTAAATATCCATCAGGTAGGGGAGAGGGCAACCAATGATCTTCTGTGCTGTTCTAGTTACCCGGGCTGTGGGGCAGCACTGGCCGTTAACGTCCAAACGCAGGAGCAAGGTGTTGATGAGTTCTTGTCCGGAGTGGGGCAGCGCGGGTTGTGGGCTATCATCAGGACAGGAGGACAGAGCGTTCTTTCATCTGGTGGGCACCATTAGTTCCAGTCCCCGCTGAAGCCTCTCCCTGTCTGCCATGGTGCAGCTGCCGTACCATGCTGTAATGCACTACAAAGGGGAGGTCATTTAAGACTGAGGTGAGAAAACTTTTTTTCACCCAGTGAGTTGTGAATTTGTGGAATTCCCAGCCACAGAGGGCAGTGGAGGCCAAGTCACTAGATGGATTTAAGAGAGAGTTAGATAGAGCCATAGGTGCTAGTGGAATCAAGGGATATGGAGAGAAGGCAGGCACGGGTTATTGATAGGGGATGATCAGCCATGATCACAATGAATGGCGGTGCTGGCTCGAAGGGCCGAATGGCTCCTCCTGCACCTATTTTCTATGTTTCTATGTCATCTCACTATTGCATCCACTCCCTCCACATTAGGGACAACTTACCGCAGCCAGTTAACGTCCAAATCCGCACGTCTTTGAGACATGGGAAAAAACCACAGCTCCCAGAGGTCACCCGGGATAACGTGCAAACTAGGAACAAGAAAAGGCAGATGCTGGTTTGCCACGGCAAGACTCCACAAAATGCTGGAGTAACTCAGCAGGACAGTCTAAAGAAGGGTCTCAACCCGAAATGTCACTCATTCCTTCTCTCCAGAGATGCTGCCTGCACCATTTGCTGAGTTACTCCAGCATTTTGTGTCTATCTTCGGTGTAAACCAGCATCTGCTGTTCCTTCCGACATATTTAGGTTTAGTTGCATATAGGCCAAACATGGGAACATGGTCATCCACTTTGGTGGCAAAAACAGGAAAGTAGACTGAATTGTGGCCGATTAGGAAAAGGGGAGATACAACGAGACCTGGGTGTCATGGTACACCAGTCATTGAAAGTAGGCATGCAGGTGCAACAGGCAGTGAAGAAAGCGAATGGTATGTTAGCATTCATAGCAAAAGGATTTGAGTATAGGAGCAGGGAGGTTCTACTGCAGTTGTACAGGGTCCTGGTGAGACCACACCTGGAGTATTGCATACAGCTTTGGTCTCCAAATCTGAGGAAAGACATTCTTGCCATAGAGGGAGTGCAGAGAAGGTTCACCAGACTGTTTCCTGGGATGTCAGGACTTTCATATGAAGAAAGACTGGGTAGACTCGGCTTGTACTCGCTAGAATTTAGAAGTTTGAGGGGGGATCTTTTAGGACCAAGGTGAGAAAAACATTTTTTACACAGAGAGTGGTGAATCTGCGGAATTCTCTTTTGCAGAAGGTAGTTGAGGCCAGTTCATTGTCTATATTTAAGAGAGAGTTAGATGTGGCTCAGGGGATCAGGGGGTATGGAGAGAAGGCAGGTACGGGATACTGAGTCGTATGATCAGCCATGATCATATTGAATGGCGGTGCAAGCTCGAAGGGCCGAATGGCCTACTCCTGCACCTATTTTCTATGTTTCTATGTTTCTATGAATAGCTGAAGTGGGGTAACTTGGTCAGGATGGACCGAGTTGGGCCAAAGGGCCTGTTTGTGTGACTCTATCACTCTTTGCTCCCCCCACAGGTTTACTACCACTACCTGGTCCTTGGGGACCCGATGGAGCTGAAGTCACAGAGGGCCCAGCGCCTGTACAGCCACCTGCGGCACCCTGTCTTCCTGGAGTTCTTGGTCGTGCTGTGGCTGGTGCCCAGCCTGTCCCTCGACCGCCTGCTGCTGTCCGCCACCTTCACCCTCTACCTGGTCCTCGGCCACGGCCTGGACCATCAGGACTACCGCTACCTGCGGGCGCAGCTGGATAAGAAGTTCGAAATCTTCTCCCGAGAGGAGACCTCCTTCACCCACTCTGCCCCGGGCAACGGGGTGGGCGGGCACAGAGAGTAGCTGGTCGTGCCCTTCCCAGCACTGTCCAGCACTGCTCACCCCCTACAACAGCAACTAAATGGGATGGCCCCTAGTCACCTCCGACTACACATACGCTGGGCCCTTTCATATAAAGAACAGGAAATATATAACCGTCCGGTTAAAGTGGCCGGAGATTTTAGTCCTGTGGGGGGGAAAAAACACAAAATGCTGTAGTAACTCAACAGGTCAGACAGCATTACTGGATAAATGATGGGTCAGAATTCGGGTCAGTTCCTTTCAGTTTTGGGTCCTGACCCAAAATGTCACCTATCCATGCTCTCCGGAGATGCTGCCTGACTCCCTGAATTACTCCAACATTTTGCATCTTTCCTTGGCAAACCTGCATTTGCAGTTCCTCGGTTCTACAGATAAACTGGGCTTTTTTTTAATATAGAGAACGAGAAATATTACCATCAGTTAAAGTGGGCAGAGATTTTGGTCTTGATGGGGAGGGGGAAAGACACAAAGTTCTGGAGTTACTCAGCGGGTCATCTTTGGAGAACATGGAGAGGTGATGTTTCTGATCGGGACCATTCCCGGGGATTTTAGACCAGCTGTCCTTGTGGGGGGTCGCCAGTGGGATATATTTTGCCTGGGTGGGCTCCCTGCACTCAGCGGGCTTGTGTCCATTCTGAATGGGCACCGTTCGAGCGGCAAGGCCTCCGCAGATTAGCCAGCGCAAAGTATAACTGAAGCAGAAAAGCACAGAGTGCCAGAGGAACTCAGTACGGTCAGGCAGCATCTGCGGAGGGAAATGGATTCACGACATTTCGGGTCGGGATGGGATCCCCCTTCAGATGAAAGTGTAACGTAGTCAACTTGCGTAGTTAGCTGGGCCCACTGTATCAGTATCAGTCAGGAAAGATGTACCCGGCTCATCAAGTACAGGCAGCTTGCGTTTTACGCAGGGATTATGTAACTATAAGGCAGTCCGTAACTCAAAAACACGTAAATTAAATGTATACACGAACGACACTGCCAGCCATAAATTTCAGTACATTATTTCAAAATTACAGCACTTAAATTTGATTTAAGTATTAATCAAACAATTAACCAAAAAAGTATAAATTAAACCAACATAAAACACGAGGTGCCTGTACACATCAAGACAGGTTTTAGACCTGTTAAGAATTCTTGCTCTCTCCCACCCAACAATCACTGGTTTTCAGATGTTAATATATTTTCTCACCTTCCCTCCTAATCTACCAGTTCTAGTGAATCCTTGCAATAACAGACCTCTAACGGATTTTGATTATATCAATAATATCAATATCAATAACAAGGCTCCCGTCGCAAGGCTGTCCCACTTCCGCTAGTTGCCCAACGAGCTGGCACCACGTGGCGTGCTTCAGATTGTGGAAGTGGAGAACGCGAGCAGCAAGAAGGCGGGGTGAGTACCGGGCCCGTCCACGGCGTGCCGCGTGTGTGGCCAGTGGCTTTCTGTGGCTCCGTGGCCTGTGAATTAATCACGCTTGTTTAAATCTCTCCCCCCGCCCCCCAAAAAGCACAGTTTCTTCCTTCCCGGCCTTGGATTGAACTTTACCCACTTCACTTGGTTATAGTGGACAATTGGCAATAACGGACATCATCTCCTCCCCCCCGTGTCCATTATAACGAGGGTTTACTGTACTTTGAATCTACAATCACTGGCTTCTGTTGGCTTGGTGTAGAGTTACCACGTAATGGGCCAGTGGGTTTTGCCGTCCTTCAATTCTTCACCGAACTGAAGACATCAATGACCGAGAAAAGTGACTTAAAATCGACCTGCTGAAGTAATTCCTGGATGAACAGAGTGTGCTACCTCACAGCTACTGAGAACTGTGCTAACAACTGCCTCGCCCACTGTAACACAAATCACTGGCAGAAAACCCGATGCTCAAAATATTTTTATAACAATTTTTATATGATAAAGATTTGTATCCGTACATTCGTACCCTTAGAAAAAGATATACTCATCATGTTGAAAACTCTGAAACTGTTTTGGATAGTGAATTGTGGTGTTCAAGGAATGATCTGACTTTTTTTTAAATATATACAAATTCATAAAAAATCTGTGATCCAGTGTTCATCTGTCATAATTGATATCAGGAGATAAGTCATTCACTGGCACACAAGACGTCATATTGGTAAATGTATAAAGGAACATTGTTTCTGTTTAAGATTGGATCTTGAATAATAACCCGGCTGATTTTCCAGATCTCTGTCAGATGAGATAAAGGGAGGATTTACCAAGAAACTAAGGAAAACATGGCAATTTTTACATGAATGTTTTTGTTGGAAAGAGTTTCAGACAATCATTTATGGGATCCTAAGTTCCAGGAACAGGGTTCATCGAGTCTTCTCTGCCATTCAATCATGACTGATCTGTCTCTCCCTCTCAAGTTCGAGTGAGTTTATTGTCATGTGTCCCTGATAGAACAATGAAATTCCTGCTTTGCTTCAGCACACAGAACATAGTACGCATTGACTACAAAACAGATCAGTGTGTCCATATACCATTGTATAAATATATACACACATGAATGAATAGACTGATGAAGTGCAAATTAACACCTAATGGGTTGTTAATGATCAAGAGTTTTGTCCGAGCCAGGTTTAATAGCCTGATGGCTGTGGGGAAGTAGCTATTCCTGAACCTGGTTGTTGCAGTCTTCAGACTCCTGTACCTTCTACCTGAAGGTTGCAGGGAGATGAGTGTGTGGCCAGGATGGTGTGGGTCTTTGATGATACTGCCAGCCTTTTTGAGGCCGCGACCCCATTCTCTCAACCTCATTCTCCCCATAACCCCTGACCCATACTAATCTAGAATCAGTCGGTCTCTGCCTGTAAAATTATCCATTGACTTGGCCTCAACAGCCGGCTGCAGCAATGAATTCTACAGATTCGCCACCCGCCCATGCAACATAGTGAACCCTTTACATAGTACACCTTTTTATCGGTGAGACCGAGCGTAGGCTTGGCGATCGTTTCGCTGAACACCTCCGCTCGGTCTGCACTAACCAACCTGACCTGACCTCCCGGTGGCTCAGCACTTCAACTCCCCCTCCCATTCCGTATCTGACCTCTCTGTTATGGGCCTCCTGCTTGGGGAGTCTGCATCCTGGGGGCATGAACATTGAATTCTCACAATTCTGTTCCCTTGCTGTCTCCTCCCCTTCCTACCTCAGCCCTCGTGCTCTTCTTCCTCCTTTTTCCTTTCTTCTCCCCACCCCCTATCAGTCTGAAGAAGGGTTTCGGCCCGAAACGTTGCCTATCTCCTTCGCTCCATAGATGCTGCTGCACCCGTTGAGTTTCTCCAGCATTACACCCTTTTATCATGCAGCTTCAGATATACCATCCCTGCCACTCTACCACCCAAGACAAGCGGCAAGAGTGTTTAATGGCCATGTGCACCTGTATAGGAATATAATGCCCCAACATAACAGGACAGTCAATGCAATAGCAAATAGATAAATATATAATAATCCATAATACAATAAATTAATAACTGATCCTAGGTAAGCATAAATCCGATACTGCCTGACTTATATAAAACTTGCGTAACCTTGCACTTATGTAAACAATTCTATACACAATCCCAGGTACAATTAATAATAATAATAATAATAAATTTTATTTGCGGGCGCCTTTCAAAGTCTCAAGGACACCTCACAGAAAATTAACAAGAGAGAAAAAACATATAGTCGGAGTAAAATAAATAATAAGGACATCACCAATACACAAATTAAAGACAGAATTCGCTCCAAAGACAAAAAATCAAAAAACACAATGTGAAGAGAGAGCCGCGGCAGCTAAACCGCGCCAGCGTCCACTCTCCCTTCCGACAGCCATCTTGGACACAAACTAACATATTAACATTACACACAAAAAATCATCCCCCCACAATGGTTACCACTGTGGGGGAAGGCACAATGTCCAGTCCCCATCCCCAGTTTGCCCAAAGTCAGTCCTATTGAGGCCTCCTCTATTGCCTCTAGGGAGGCCCGATGTTCCTGGCCGTTCTGGCCGGGTGCTGTTGCCCCGGCGTCAGGAGAGTCCTCTCAGCGGCTGGGCCACCTGGAACGGCCGCTTCCTAACTGGGGACCGCGGCTTCCGAAGCCGACAAGGCCGCGCCGGTTTGGAGCTCCCAGGCTCCCGATGTTAAAGTCGGCGCCGCTCCGCTCCACAGACCCGCAGCCCGGAGGTGTTGATCTCGGCGGTCACAGCTCACCGCAGCGTTGATCCAGCGCGGCGACCCAGGCAAGGCATCGCCCGCTCCACTCCGCGATAGCGCTCCAGCGCTGTGCCGCCACCGAAGCCGAGGTGCTGGGCGGTCCCCGCCAGGAAACGGCGCTCCACGCCCGCTGGTAGGCCACGAGGACGGGTCGACGGGGCAGCCCGGAGAAAAAGCTGCCTCACCGACCAGGTAGGGACCTAGAAATATTATTACCCCCTTGCCCCCCACATTAAAAAGACTATCTCTCCCACAAACAGGGCACAGGACTAACTAAAACTGCAAAAAAAAAGTGAATTAAACGGACGGCTGCTGGTTAGCAGCCGTTCCCCAAGATGGCTCCTCCCACCCATTAAGGCATTTCGTAATTTCCTCTACACCGTCCAAGTGTCTTTTAAATATTGTTATAGTACCAGCCTCAGCTACCTCCTCTGGCAACTTGGACCATGTACCCATCACCCTCTGTGTGGAAAACGTTGCCCCTCAGGTTCCCTATTAAATCTTTCCCCTCTCACTGTTGGCCAGTCCACCCCACCATCCTGCTCTGTCATCAACATGGCTGATTTAATCTCGGCTCAACACCACATTCCAGACTCTCGTTGCAAATCTGTGACTTCCTTGAGTCATAGAAACATAGAAACTAGGTGCAGGAGTAGGCTATTCGGCCCTTCGAGCCAGCACCGTCATTCATTGTCATCATGGCTGATCATCCCCTATCAATATCCCTTGACTCCACTAGCCCCTAGAGCTCTATCTAACTCTCTCTTAAATCCATCCAGTGACTTGGCCTCCACTGCCCTCTGTGACAGGGAATTCCACAAATTCACAACTCTCTGGGAGAAATGTCATATGTTCCCGATGTTGGGGAAGTCCAGAACAAGGGGTCACAGTTTAAGGATAAGGGGAAAATATTTTAGGACCGAGATGAGAAAAACATTTTTCACACAGAGAGTGGTGAATCTCTGGAATTCTCTGCCACAGAAGTTAGTTGAGGCCAGTTCATTGGCTATATTTAAGAGGGAGTTAGATGTGGCCCTTGTGACTAAAGGTATCAAGGGGTATGGAGAGAAGGCAGGTACAGGATACTGAGTTGGATGATCAGCCATGATCGTATTGAATGACGGTGCAGGCTCGAAGGGCCGAATGGCCTACTCCTGCACCTATTTTCCATGTTTTTATGTTTCTATGAAAACGTTTTTTCTCACCTCAGTCTTAAGTAACCTTCCCTTTATTCTAAGACTGTGGCCCCTGGTTCTGGACTCGCCCAACATTGGGAACATTTTTCCTGCATCTAGCTTGTCCAGTCCTTTTATAATTTTATATGTTTCTATAAGATACCCCCTCATCCTTCTAAACTCCAGTGAATACAAGCCTAGTCTTTTCAATCTTTCCTCATATGACAGTCCCGCCATCCTAGGGATCAATCTCGTGACCCTACGCTGCACTGCCTTCATCTGCAGCTTGTGCATATTCATCGACTCTACCTCCAGAGCTCTCTGCGATAGAGAACTCCAAAGAGTCACGTGTGGATACAAGGTTTAAGTTTAAGCTGGTTTAAGAAAAAGACTCGATGTGGTGTTGGTGTAACTCAGCGGGTCAGGCAGCATCTCTGGAAAAACATTCTGGGTCATGTTCATAAGGTCTAGGAGCAGAATTAGGCTATATGACCCATTGTCTCTGCCACTCAATCATAGAAACATAGACAAAGAAAATAGGTGCAGGAGTAGGCCATTCGGCCCTTTGTGCCTGCACCGCCATTCAATATGATCATGGCTGATCATCCAACTCAGTATCCCGTACCTGCCTTCTCTCCATACCCCCTGATCCCTTTGGCCACAAGAGCCACATCTAACTCCCTCTTAAATATAGCCAATGAACTGGCCTCAACTACCTTCTGTGGCAGAGAATTCCACAGATTCACCACTCTCTGTGTAAAAAATGTTTTTCTCATCTCGGACCTCAAAGATTTCCCCCTTATCCTTAAACTGTGACCCCTTATTCTGGACTTCCCCAACATCGGGAACAATCTTCCTGCATCCAGCCTGTCCAACCCCTTAAGAATTTTGTAAGTTTCTATAAGATCCCCCCTCATTCTTCTAAATTCTAGCGAGTACAAGCCGAGTCTATCCAGTCTTTCTTCATGATTATGACTGATCTATCTTTTCGTCTCAACCCCATTCTCCTGCCTACGCCTTTGAATCCCTGACATCCTTACTAATCAAACTAATCTAGTTTGAATAAACCCAACCCGAAATATCACCTCTCCTTGTTTTCCAGAAATGCTGCCTGAACTGCTGTGTTACTCCAGCACTTTGTCTTTTCTTCCCAAATGGTCACAATCCAGTGGGGGCAAAAAATCCCTCCTCTGCACCTTGTGTAGGGTATGGTTCACTCTTATCCTATGTCCCCTGAGTCTTGGTACCCTTGTGAATCCCCCTCGGGATCTTTTATCTTATCAATAAAATCATCTCCAATGCTAAACTCCTAAAGCTCGTAGGCCCAACCGTCAAAACACCTAAAGATCTTTGCCTGAGGTAAAACCTTCGACAATAATTAGAACCTTTCAAACAAGTGCACATTTCTTTCAAGAATGTACACTGTTTGCTGGGTGTGGTATCACCAGCGACCAGTGAAGTTGCTTCAATACCTCTCTATTTAGCCTCCAAGCCTCCGTAAATAAAGATCAACATTCAAATTAGCCTGAAGGTACACAAAATTGCTGGAGAAACTCAGCGGGTGCAGCAGCATCTATGGAGCGAAGGAAATAGGCGACGTTTCGGGCCGAAACCCTTCTTCAGACTGATGGGGGGTGGGGGGGAGAAGGAAGGAAAAAGGGAGGAGGAGGAGCCCGAGGGCGGGGGGGGGGATGGGCGGAGACAGCTCGAGGGTTAAGGAAGGGGAAGAGACAGCAAGGGCTAGCAAAATTGGGAGAATTCAACGTTAATGCCATCAGGATGCAAACTCCCCAGGCGGAATATGAGGTGCTGTTCATCCAATTTCCGGTGTTGCTCACTCTGGCAATGGAGGAGACCCAGGACAGAGAGGTCGGATTGGGAATGGGAGGGGGAGTTGAAGTGCTGAGCCACCGGGAGGTCAGGTTGGTTATTGCGGACTGAGCGGAGGTGTTGGGCAAAACGGTCGCCCAACCTACGCTTAGTCTCCCCGATGTAAATCAGCTGACATCTAGAGCAGCGGATGCAGTAGATGAGGTTGGAGGAGATACAGGTGAACCTTTGTCGCACCTGGAACGACATCAAATTAGCCTCCCTATTTGCTTGCTATATCTTTGTGCCAATATGTTTGGGTATTTTAATGTACTGGGACTCTCGGATCCCAGTGTACCACAACATGTTGTATCTTTGTTCCATTTAGATAGCAATTTGCTTTTTCCTTCCTCCTTCTCAGTTGGATGACCTCACCTGTTCCCAAATTAGATTCCATCTGCCCAATTTATCAAACATCAAGCCCCACTCCCAATTTTTCCAGAGGGATCATGGATTCTTCTTAGTGTTCTGCCCGACAGACTGTTTTCATTCAAATGTAACGCAATGTCATTAAAGCAGATTTGTGCTAATCCAGGTCCCCTTCAGTCAAACTCACTTACTTCCTTAGAGACACATCATTGAAACGGGGTTCTTTGGCCCATTGAGTCCAAGCCACCCATCGATCACCTGTTCACACTGGTTCTATGTTATCCCACTTTCTCATCCACTCGCAACACAGTTGGGGCCAATTTATAGAAACCAATTAACCTACAAAGCTGCACGACTTTGGGATGTGGGAGGAAATTGGAGCACCCAGAAGAAACCCACGCTGTTACAGGGAGAACGTGTAAATTCCACACCCAGACAAAACCTGAGGTCAGGATCGAACCCGGGACTCTGGCGCATTGAGGTAACTGCTCTACCAGCTGTGCCACTCTGTTTCCCCAAATGATGAATTGACTTATTTAAGATGTATAGGATATCAGCACATGTAGAGTGATGCTTCTGTTCCTAATGCCCCTGTCCCACTTAGGAAACCTGAACGGAAACCTCTGGAGACTTTGTGCCCCACCCAAGGTTTCCGTGCGGTTCCCGGAGGTGTTTGTCAGTCTCCCTACCTGCTTCCACTACCTGCAACCTCCGGTAACCACCTGCAACCTCTGGGAACCGCCGGGAACCTTGGGTGGGGCACAACGTCTCCAAAGGTTTCCGTTCAGGTTTCCTAAGTGGGACAGGGGCATAAGAAACATTGTGTTATAGAATATTGTGTAATAAAGTCAACTGTGCCAATGGGGAAAAGAATAGGGGGTAGAAAATGTCAAACCTAATAGTGAAGATTTTTTATTCCTGGAATTTCAAAAATAAAAGTATTTTTATTAGCTTGGTTTATTTTTGTTAAAACAAGTTTAAAAATACTGAAGGTCGTCTGATACACTATTCAATAGATTATCATTGCTCAAGACAATAGAAGCGATTGCTTAGAGTCAGAAAGGTGGAGTAACTCAGCGGGTCAGGCAGAAACTGGAGAAAAGGAATAGGGAACATTTTGGGTCAAGACCCTTCAGACTGAGCATCAGGCGAGAAGGAACAGAGAGATATGAATAGGTACATAGAACTAAATAACAAAATATATCCAAAAAGACAAAAATTTGATCGTTTGTCAATTTCTATGGCCCCCGCCATGGACTGTTCTTAAGAGGTAATGGTTGGGGCTCATGTTGTCGACCTCCCCGTGGTGAGCTCTGTCAACTGACCTCAGTCAGGCAAACGACAGCAAACAGAGACAGCAACAGTTTTTAGGGCGGGCACCTACGGATGTCGAACCGGATGGCATCACCCAGATGCAGACTTCTACTGCCTCAAACACAAGAAGAAGAAGAAGAAGAAGAAGAAGAAGGTAATGATGTCTGATTACTGCGGGGAGGTTACATGGAAACATTTGTATTCCGAGACTGTTCTTGTTTGCAAGACAGCTTTTTCTCTGCTTCTCAATTTCCAAAGTAACCTTTAAATAGTCCTCTATTTCCCAATCGAAATCTCATCATTACCAATTCGGTCATAGAGTCATGGAGTGATACATTGTGGAAACAGGCCCTCCGGCTCAACTTGCCCACACCGGCCAACATGTCCCAACTACACTAATCCCACCTGCCTGCGTTTGGACCATTTTCCTCCAAACCTGCCTTATCCATGTACCTGTTGTAACTGTTTCTTAAAAGTTGCCTAAACCGGCCAACATGTCCCAGCCACAACTTGCCCACACCGGCCAACATGTCCCAGCCACAACTACCTACTCTGGCAGCTTGTTCCATACACCTACCACCCTTGTGTGAAACCCTTACTCCTCAAGATTCCTATAAAATCTTTTCCCCTTCCCATATACCCATGTCCTCTGGTCCTCGATTCTCCTACTCTGGGCAAGAGACTCTGCAAGAGACCCAATCTATTCCTCTCATGATTTTGTACGCCTCTATAAGATCACCCCCTCATCCTCCTGCGCTCCAGGGAATAGAGACCCAACGTACTCAACCTCTCCCTACAGCTCAGGCCCTCTAGTCCTGGCAACATCCTCGTAAATCTTCTCTGTGCTCTATCCAGCTTGACAACATCATTCCAGTAGCACGGTGTGCAGAAATGAACACAATACTCTAAATGCGGTCTCACTGAGGTCATATTCGGCCCGTAAAATGCAAATAGTGTTCCTTGATTCATCAATCATGTTGAATCTATTTTTGTAGAACTAACTGTACTGAGAGAATCAACAACTAAACGATCACTCCCAGTGGGTGGAGAACAGTGGCTCGAGTGCATAATTGATACAGTTGGCGATATTTTAATATGATAACTGTTTGTTTATAAACTGCCAAATTTGGCAGTCTTTGATCATGTTACAACTGTATTTGAATAAAAGCATTTGTATATTTTTTTTCAAAGGAGGAAGGGAAAAAAGTGGGTGGAGAACTGGACAGTAGACAGAGAAACAAGTCCTGGTCATCATTGTTCTTAGTTCCTGGATTGCTCAATGTCAGGATGACTCATTGATATTTAAAGCAATTCGATTTGATTTGTGTAATGTGCCCTGCATTTTCTTTCCGGCTCTGATACCACCTGACTCGTTGCTCTGACTGCTCTACTTTAATAAACATGACCTCCTTCTCCTCCATCTTTGGCAGCACAGCACAGTTGGTAGAGCTGCTGCCTCACAGCGCCAGAGAACCAGGTTCGATCCTGACCTCGGGTGCTGTCCGTTGGTGTGTGAAGTACTTTGAATGAATGAATGAATGAATCTCTTTATTGTCATTGCACATGGTACAACGAAATTTAAAAGTCAATCCCACGGTGCGATTCACAAGAGCAATTTTAAATATATAAGAAAAGGTAAAAATATATACATATAAAAAGAAATTACAGATAAATAACAATAGCAGCTGAGGTAGAGCCATTCAGTTGAATGTGAGTGTTATTTCTTATTTTGCATTGTTAAGTTCACGTATGGCTATGGAGTAGAAGCTGTCTCTTAGTCTGTTTGTGCAAGTTTTGAAAGACCTGTACCGTCTGCCTGAGGGCAGCAGGTGGAACAGGTTGTGTCCAGGGTGGGAAGGGTCCTTCAGGATGTTGGCTGTCCTGCCAAGGCAGCAGGAGCTGAAGATGTCCTTCAGGGAGGGCAGTGGGCAGCCAGTGATTTTTTGTGCGGTGTTGATGACCCTTTGAAGGGCTCTCCTGTCCGCTGCAGAGCAGCTGGCATACCATGTGGTTATACAGTATGCCAGCACACTCTCGATGGAGCAGCGGTAGAAGGACACCAGCAGCTTCTCCTCCAGGTTGTTTTTCCTGAGGATCCTCAGAAAGTAGAGTCACTGCTGGGCCTTCTTGACTGCTGTGGTGGTGTTTGTAGTCCAGGAGAGATCCTCCGTAATTTGTGTGCCCAGGAATGTGAAGTCTGAGACCCTTTCCACACAGTCCCCATTGATGAATAGGGGTTTGGGGGCTGCACTTTTCTTACGGAAGTCTATGATCATTTCCTTTGTTTTTGTAGCGTTTAGGATGAGGTTGTTGTCTGAACACCACGCTGCCAGTCTTTCGACTTCCTCCCTGTAGGCTGTCTCATCTCCTCCTGAGATACGTCCAACCACAGTCGTGTCGTCCGCAAACTTGACGATGGTGTTGGTGGAGTGGGTGGGGGCACAATCGTGGGTGTAGAGGGCGTAGAGGAGGGGGCTCAACACACAGCCCTGTGGGGAGCTGGTGCTGAGTGTGATGGCAACCATTGGATCATGGCCCGTCAGAGGCCCAGGACCGTTGGAGCGAGTGGAGGAGGGTCAGGGCGGTGAGTATATAAATCGGGCGCGGGGCTTGTTTTTCACAGAGGCCCGGGACCGTTGGAGAGCAGTGGAGGAGGGTCAGGGCGGTGAGTATATAAATCGGGCGCGGGGCTTGTTTTTCACAGAGGCCCGGGACCGTCGGAGAGCAGTGGAGGAGGGTCGGGGCTTTTACCGAAATCCGTAACGTTCCACACTCCATAGTGAGGGTTCTGGTGGAAGCCGCTGATTGGTGGAAGCAGACTAGAGGAAGCAGCTGATTGGGTGCAACATCAGGTTAGCATTTGTGCTTTCTGGTTAAAGGTGCAGTGCTTTAGTTAAAGGTACAGTGCTTTAGTAAAGGTACAGTGAGCCAAGGGTACAGTGGGCTAAAGGTACAGTGCTTTTTGTTTATATAATAAAGGTGCAGTTTAAAGGTCACGAGGGAGCAGCTGTTGTGAGTCAGATACCTGCTGATTTCTCCCAGCAGTTTCTATTGTATTATACTGGTATCAGATCCAGGGTAAGGCGGGAGAATGACAGTCAGGGCAGTGTACTGTTCTGGATGTCAGATGTGGGAGGTCATGGTGTCGGATGGCCCTCCAGACATCCACATCTGCACCAGGTGCAGCGAGATGGGGCTCCTAAGGGACCGTATTAGGATCCTGGAGCAGCAGCTCGATGACCTCGCTCTGATCAGGGAGAGTGAGGAGGTCATAGAGGGGAGTTATAGAGAGGTGGTCACTCCAAAACCACGGGAGAGAGACATGTGGGTCACGTTAAGGAAGGGCAAGGGGCAGAGGCAGGAACGAGTGAGTACTCCAATGTCGGTACACCTCGCAAATAAGTACTCCTGTTTGAGTACGGATGGGGGTGACAGCCTACCCGGGGGTAGTGACAGCGGACGGGCCTCCAGCACAGAGACCGGCCCTGTTGCTCCAAAAGCTAGGGAAAAAAAGAGGGCAATAGTAATTGGGGACTCTATTGTTAGGGGGTCGGATAGGCGATTCTGTGGATGCAGTCGGGAGACCAGGATGGTGGTCTGCCTCCCTGGTGCCAAGGTCTCGGACGTGTCTCAACGCATCCAAGATATCCTTAAATCAGAGGGAGAGGAGCCTGAGGTCGTGGTACATATAGGTACCAATGACATAGGAAAAAAAAGGGAAGAGGTCCTGAAGGGAGGATTTAGGGAGTTGGGAGGAGAGTTAAGAAAAAGGACCAAAAAGGTAACAATCTCAGGATTACTGCCTGTGCCACGCGACAGTGAGAGTAGGAATGGAGCGAGGTGGAGGATAAATGCGTGGCTGAAAGACTGGTGCAGAGGGCAGGGATTCAAGTTTCTGGATCATTGGGACTTCTTTTGGGGAAGGTGGGACCTGTACAGAAAGGATGAGTTGCACTTGAACCCGAGGGGGACCAATATCCTAGCGGGGAAATTTGCAAAGGCAGCTGGGGAGACTTTAAACTAGAATGGTTGGGGCGAGGGACTCAAATAGCGAAAGTTAGTAGACAGAATGGGAGGCAGGAAGCAGAAATGGGAAGCACTTGCACACAAGAGGAGAAAGGAAAAAAAGGAAATAAACAGAGAATAAGAGACGGGGGTTTTCTTAAATGTGTATATTTTAATGCTAGGAGCATTGTAAGAAAGGTGGATGAGCTTAGAGTCTGGATAGACACCTGGAAGTATGATGTTGTGGCGATCAGTGAAACGTGGTTGCAGGAGGGCTGTGATTGGAAACTAAATATTCCAGGATTTCGTTGCTTCAGGTGTGATAGAATTGGAGGGGCAAGAGGTGGAGGTGTTGCATTGCTAGTCAGGGAAGATATTACAGCAGTGCTTTGGCAGGATAGATTGGAGGGCTCATCTAGGGAGGCTATTTGGGTGGAATTGAGAAGTGGGAAAGGTGTAGCAACACTTATAGGGGTGTATTATAGACCGCCAAACGGAGAACGAGAATTGGAAGAGCAAATATGTAAGGAGATAGCAGAGATTAGTAGTAAGCACAAGGTAGTGATTGTGGGAGATTTCAACTTTCCACACATAGACTGGGAAACACATTCTGTAAATGGGCTGGATGGGTTGGAGTTTGTAAAATGTGTGCAGGATAGTTTTTTGCAGCAATACATAGAGGTACCTACTAGAGGAGGGGCAGTGCTGGACCTCCTGTTAGGAAATGAGACGGGACAGGTGGCGGAGGTATGCGTTGGGGAGCACTTCGGGTCCAGTGATCACAATACCATTAGTTTCAATATAACTATGGAGAGGGTCAGAACTGGACCTAGGGTTGAGATTTTTGATTGGAGAAAGGCTAACTTTGATGCGATGCGAGATGATTTAAAAAGGAGTGAACTGGGACATTTTGTTTTATGGGAAAGATGTAGAAGAGAAATGGAGGACATTAAAAGGGGAAATTTTAAGAGTACAGAATCTTTATGTTCCTGTTCGGTTGAAAGGAAACAGTAAAAATTGGAAAGAGCCCTGGTTTTCAAGGGAAATTGGACATCTTGTTCGGGAAAAAGAGGGAGATCTACAATAATTATAGGCAGCATGAAGTAAACGAGGTGCTTGAGGAGTATAAGGAATGTAAAAAGAATCTTAAGAAAGAAATTAGAAAAGCTAAAAGAAAGATATGAGGTTGCTTTGGCAAGTAAGGTGAAAGTCAATCCAAAGGGTTTCTACAGCTATATTAATAGCAAAAGGATAAGGAGGGATAAAATTGGTCCATTGGAGAGACAGAGTGGACAGCTATCTGCAGAGCCAAAAGAGATGGGGGAGATATTGAACATTTTTTTTTCTTCGGTATTCACCAAGGAGAAGGATATTGAATTATGTGAGGTAAGGGAAACTAGTAGAGTAGCTATGGATACTATGAGGTTCAAAGTAAAAAAGTACTGACACTTTTGAAAAATATAAAAGTGGATAAGTCTCCAGGTCCTGACAGGATATTCCCTAGGACATTGAGGGAATTTAGTGTAGAAATAGCCGGGGCTATGACAGAAATATTTCAAATGTCATTAGAAAGGGGAATAGTCCCCGAGGATTGGCATACTGCGCATGTTGTTCCATTGTTTAAAAAGGGTTCTAAGAGTAAACTTTTGAAGAGGTTACTAGGGAAATTGACGAGGGTAAAGCAGTGGATGTTGTCTATATGGACTTTAGTAAGGCCTTTGACAAGGTTCCTCATGGAAGGTTGGTTAAGAAGGTTCAACTCTTGGGTATAAATGCAGGAATAGCAAGATGGATTCAACAGTGGCTGAATGGGAGAAGCCAGAGGGTAATGGTGGATGGCTGTTTATCGGGTTGGAGGCAGGTGACTAGTGGGGTGCCTCAGGGATCTGTGTTGGGTCCTTTGTTGTTTGTCATGTACATCAATGATCTGGATGAAGGTGTGGTAAATTGGATTAGTAAGTATGCAGATGATACCAAGATAGGGGGTGTTGTGGATAATGAAGAGGATTTCCAAAGTCTACAGAGTGATTTAGGCCATTTGGAAAAATGGGCTGAAAGATGGCAGATGGAGTTTAATGCTGATAAATGTGAGGTGCTACACCTTGGCAGGACAAATCAAAATAGGACGTACATGGTAAATGGTAGGGAATTGAAGAATACAGTTGAACAGAGGGACCTGGGTATAACCGTGCATAGTTCCTTGGAGGTGGAATCTCATATAGATAGGGTGGTAAAGAAAGCTTTTGGTATGCTAGCCTTTATAAATCAGAGCATTGAGTATAGAAGCTGGGATGTAATGTTAAAATTGTACAAGGCATTGGTGAGACCAAATCTGGAGTATGGTGTACAATTTTGGTCGCCAAATTATAGGAAGGATGTCAACAAAATAGAAAGAGTACAGAGGAGATTTACTAGAATGTTGCCTGGGTTTCAACAACTAAGTTACAAAGATAGGTTGAATAAGTTAGGTCTTTATTCTCTGGAGCGCAGAAGTTTAAGGGGGGACCTGATAGAGGTCTTTAAAATGATGAGAGGGATAGACAGAGTTGAAGTGGACAAGCTTTTCCCTTTGAGAATAGGGAAGATTCAAACAAGAGGACATGACTTCAGAATTAAGGGACAGAAGTTTAGGGGTAATATGAGGGGGAACTTCTTTACGCAGAGAGTGGTGGCGGTGTGGAATGAGCTCCCAGTGGAAGTGGTGGAGGCAGGTTCATTGGTATCATTTAAAAATAAATTGGATAGGCATATGGATGAGAAGGGAATGGAGGGTTATGGTACGAGTGCAGGCAGGTGGGACTAAGGGGAAAAAAATTTGTTCGGCATGGACTTGTAGGGCCGAGATGGCCTGTTTCCGTGCTGTAATTGTTATATGGTTATATGGTTATATCATTTTGACAACCATTTGATCATTTCATTCTGCGGCCAAATAAATGTTCAAGCATCTTTGTCAATGTGATTTCAGTTTTCATGAAACCTACGACATAGGAGCAGAGTTAGGCCATTCGGCCCATCAGGTTGTGCCCTGCCTCCATTGACCTAACCTCTGGTCACTCCCTAAACCCTGGCAAAAACCTCAGGAGAGATTTTTAAATGCATATTTAACCCAGCAGCAGTCATAGAAACATAGAAAATAGGTGCAGGAGTAGGCCATTCGGCCGCTCGAACCTGCACCGCCATTCGATGTGATCATGGCTGATCATCCAACTCAGTATCCTGTACCTGCCTTCTCTCCATACCCCCGGATCCCTTTAGCCACAAGGGCCACATCTAACTCCCTCTTAAATATACCCAATGAACTGTGGCCTCAACTACCTTCTGTGGCAGAGAATTCCACAGATTCGCCACTCTCTGTGTAAAAAATGTTTTTCTCATCTCGGTCCTAAAAGATTTTTCTCTTACCCTTAAACTGTGACCCCTTGTTCTGGACTTCTGGAAAAATAGAGAACAAAAGATATAAGAAAGTAAAATAAGATAAAGGGATATAACTACTTTGTATCTTTACACACCCCTCACCAGGTCCTGAAATCATTTATTTTCAAAGTTTTGTTGCATCCTATATTTGTAATCAGTCGATAAATGGAGACCAAATCTTTTGGAAATGGTCTGCTTTGCCTGCTAGGAGGAATGCAATGTTTTTTTTCTAATGAGAGACACAAAACTCAGTGAGACAGACACAAAACTCAGTGAGACAGGCAGAAAATGTCCGTTTCTTTTCCTGTAGAGATATAGATCACTGTCGGACCGTCCCATTGAAACAAGTCAAGTCAAGTCAAGTCAAGTCAAGTGTATTTGTCACATACACATACGAGATGTGCAGTGAAATGAAAGTGGCAATGCTCACGGACTTTTGTGCAAAAGACAAACAACCAAACAAATTATAAACACAATCATAACACACATATTCTTTTACATCACCAGCTGAAGTCATCGTCGCATACTGTGCTTGGATGAAGGAGCTGATCCCATGGCCCAGTAATGGCTCATTTTCCTCTGGTCAGGAGGTGATGGGTTTGAATCCCAGGGCAGACTTGTGCGCAAACTCTGGGCTCAAACAAAGCTTTATTGTTGAGAAATGATCTAGTCCACATTACTTATGATGTCATCCTTGCATCTAATTTGCCTTGAAGCCTTGGGGAAATGCATGCAAATTGAGCCTTCTCGAGTTTGCATTTTTAATGACCATGGCGACAGTTGTTGATTTGATGTAAAACTAGTTATCAAGTTAGATATTCTGCTCCTCTACCAGACTGATTCCTGGAATGTCAGGACTTTCATATGAAGAAAGACTGGACAGACTCGGCTTGTAGCAGGGAGGTTCTACTGCAGCTGTACAGGGTCTTGGTGAGACCACACCTGGAGTATTGCGTAGAGTTTTGGTCTCCTAATCTGAGGAAATACCTTCTTGCCATAGAGGGAGTACAGAGAAGGTTCACCAGACTGATTCCTGGGATGTCAGGACTTTCATATGAAGAAAGACCGAATAGACTCGGCTTGTACTCGCTAGAATTTAGAAGATTGAGGGGGGATCTTATAGAAACTTACAACATTCCTAAGGGGTTGGACAGGCTAGATGCAGGAAGATTGTTCCCGATGTTGGGGAAGTCCAGAACAAGGGGTCACAGTTTAAGGTTAAGGGGGAAATCTATTAGGACCGATATGAGAAAAAAAAATGTACACAGAGAGTGGTGAATCTGTGGAATTCTCTGCCACAGAAGGTAGTTGAGGCCAGTTCATTGGCTATATTTAAGAGGGAGTTAGATGTGGCCCTTGTGGCTAAGGGGATCAGGGGTATGGAGAGAAGGCAGGTACGAGATACTGAGTTGGATGATCAGCCATGATCATATTGAATGGCGGTGCAGGCTCGAAGGGCTGAATGGCCTACTCCTGCACCTAATTTCTATGTAAGAGGGAGTTAGATGTGGCCCTTGTGGCTAAGGGGATCAGGGGGTATGGAGAGAAGGCAGGTACGAGATACTGAGTTGGATGATTAGCCATGATCATATTGAATGGTGGTGCAGGCTCGAAGGTCCGAATGGCCTCTACTCCTGCACCTAATTTCTATGTTTCTATAAAGGGAGCATCCCTGCTGGCATGAATAGAATGTCACCTACTAATTTCCTTTAGTTTAATTTAGAGACACTGTGCAGAAACAGGCCTATTTGGCCCACCGAATACACACCGACCAGCGATCCCCGCACATTAACACTATCCTACACACACTAGGGACAATTTACAATTATACCAAGTCTATTAAGCTACAAACTTGTAGGTGTTTGGAGTGTGCGAGGAAACTGAAGATCCCGGGGAAAACCCACACGTGTCACGGGGATGACGTGCATATTAGCTGGGAACTTGTGCAATGGAACTTGTGCAATTCAAGAGGATGAGTCAACAAGACACAAGGAACTGCAGATGTTAGATTGCCAAAAAAAGACGCAAAGCGCCAGAGTCCCGGGTTCGATCCAGACTACTGGGTGGATCCTATTCTTCCTGCACACATTAAATGGCCTTCCTACCACAGTAGCCCAGGTCTCATTTAAGCTTTTTCATTGTTCAGTTGTTCCACCTTTAGACTTTAGAGATACAGCGTGAAAACAGGCCCTTTGGCCCACCGGTGGGTGGCGCGGCTCTGGCCAGCAGCGGCCTCTGCAGTCTGTCCGCGTTTTATTATTTTCTGTCTGTGTTTTAATGTAGTTTTTGTTATTTTTTGTTGGGGTGTTAGTGTGGGGGGGTGGGAGGGGGGGGGAAACTTTTTAAATCTCTCCCTGCACTGGAGACCCGACCTTTTCTCGTTGGGTTTCCGTTGTCGTTGGGGCCGCAACGAGGAGCGGCCTCCAACAGGAAGAAGCCGGGGACTCTGGTGCTACAACTCACCGTCGCCGTCGCGGGGCTGGCCGAGTCCGGAGCGGGTGGAGCGGTGGAGGAGCGCTGCTGCTGCTGCTGCGGCCCGACCGGAGAGTCGGAGGCTCCAACGACAGGTCTGTGGACGGCGGCACCGGGAGCCCGCGGCTCCCTGGAGGGAGACCGCTTTTCAGGGCTCTCGCAACGGCGACTTCCCCCGCCCGAGTTGCGGGGTTGAAGAGCTCCTGGAGCGGGGCCTAACATCACTGCCCCGCGCGGCTTGGAATGGCCGTGGGACTCTGCGAGCGCACACCGGGGGGCTCTAACACCAAGACCCGGTGTGCGACCTCGCACCACCCGGCGTGGCTTTAATGGCCGCGGGACAATCGCCATCGCCAGCCCGGGGGCTTTGACTTTGACTCTGACATGGGGGGGGGTGGGGGGGGGGGGGGGGGGGGGAGAGTGCAGTGGAGAGATAAGTTTATTTGGCCTTCCATCACAGCAATGTGATGGATGTTTATGTAAATTATGTTGTGTCTTGGGTCTATGTGTTTGTATGTATGGCATTTCGTTTGGACCTCAAGGGGTCCAAATGACAATAAATGTATCTTATCTTATCTTATCTTATCTTACCGAGTCTGTGCCAACTAGCGATCTCCCCATACCCCCGGTTCTATCCTGCACACAATAGGCACAATTTACAACTTACAGAAGCCAATTAACCTGGAACCCGTACGGATTTGGAGTGTGGGAGGAAACCAGGAGTACCCAACCCACGTGGTCACGGGAAGAACGTCCAAACTCCGTACAGGCAGCATCCCAAAGTCAGGATCGAACTCGGGTCTCTGGCACTATAAGGCAGTAACTCTACCACTGCCCCACTGTGCTAACCACTGGGAACGATAAAGGCAAAAGGTAAATGTACCCACAAAGATGCCACAGATGCCAGTTTACAAAAACAGACACAAAGTGCTGGGGTAACTCAGCGGGTCAGGCAGCATCTCTGGAGAACTATGGATAGGTGATGTTTTGGGGCGGGACCCTTCTCCACCACACTTGCAGAGTCTTGTGTGCAGTTTTGGCCTCATAATTTGAGGAAGGGCATTCTTGCTATTGAGGGAGTGCAGCGTAGGTTCGCCAGACCATTTAAGACTGAGGTGAGAAAAAACGTTTTCACCCAGAGAGTTGTGAATTTGTGGAATTCCCTGCCACAGAGGGCAGTGGGGGCCAAATCGCTGGATGAATTTAAGAGAGAGTTAGATAGAGCTCTATGGGGCTAGTGGAGTCAAGGGGTATGGGAAGAAGACAGGCACGGGTTATTGATTGGGGACGATCAGCCATGATCACAATGAACGGCGGTGCTGGCTCGAAGGGCCGAGTGGCCTCCTCCTGCCCCTATTTTTCTACGTTTCAGAAAGATTGTAGTAGAGAGATTGGGGCAGGGCAATGTGATATATGGTTCATATGATATATGGCGTGAGGGAAGAGGGCATGTTTGGCAAATGGTTGGACGAAGGCCAGGGATGAAAATACAGAAGGTAGTGAGCTAAGGAGAGAAGAGACGTGAAATGTGAAGATAGATCTTTAGTCAGAGGGTGGTGAATCTGTGGAATTCTTTGCCACAGAAGGTTGTGGAGCCCAACTCAGTGGATATTTTTTAAGACAGAGATAGATAGATTCTTGATTAGTACTGGTGTCAGAGGTTATGGGGAGAATGCATGAGAATGGGTTAGGAGGGAGAGATAGATCAGCCATGATTGAATGGCGGAGTAGATTTGATGGGCTGAATGGCCTAATTGTACTATTTCTTATGACAATAGGTGGAAGGGAACAGAGGGAAGAGGAAAGGGAGAAATGGGTGTGCATCCGAATTGGGGGCAGGGAACAGAGGCAGGGATAAAGGGGAAGGAGTTGGTTGTAGGTTAGGTATCTATAGAGAATTCAATGCTCATATCATTGGGTTGCAATTTACAGAAGCCAATTAACCTACAAGCCTGCACACAGTGGGAGGAAACCGGAGCATCTGGAGAAAATCTGGAGAAAATTCCTGAGAAGATTACGGAGAGTCAGTTTGTCAAGGAGGACTCTCTCTAACTTCTACAGGTGCACAGTAGAGAGCATGCTGATCAGTTGCATCGTGGCTTGGTTCGGCAACTTGAGCGCCCTGGAGAGGAAAAGACTACAAAAAGTAGTAAACACTGCCCAGTCCATCATCGGCTCTGGCCTTCCTTCCATCGAGGGGATCTATCGCAGTCGCTGCCTCAAAAAGGCTGGCAGTATCATCAAAGACCCACACCATCCTGGCCACACACTCATCTCCCTGCTACCTTCAGGTAGAAGGTACAGGAGCCTGAAGATTGCAACAACAAGGTTCAGGAATAGCTACTTCCCCACAGCCATCAGGCTATTAAACCTGGCTCGGACAAAACTCTGATTATTAATAACCAATTTATCTGTTATTTGCACTTTATCAGTTTTATTTATTCATGTGTGTGTATATATTTATATCATGGTATATCGACACACTGATCTGTTTTGTAGTAAATGCCTACTATGTCCTGTTGTGCTGAAGCTAAGCAAGAATTTCATTGTCCTATACAGGGTCACATGACAATAAACTCTCTTGAACTTGAACTTGAAAATCCACCTGGTCACAGGCCGAATGTACAAACTCCCTACAGATAATTAAATGTTCATATCGTTGTTCTTCCAGTTTGCTTGTGGCCTCACTCTGGCAACAGAAGAGACCCAGGACAGAAAGGTCGGCCTGGGTAGAAAGGAACTGCAGATGCTGGTTTACACTGCAGATAGACACAACATGCTGGAATTACTCAGTGGGACAGGCAGCATCTCTTAAGAGAAGGAATGGGTGACGTTTTGGGTCGAGACCCTTCTTCAGACTGATGTAAGATCAGCGTGGGAATGGGAAGGGAAGTTAAAATAGTTGGCAACCGGTAATGTGTTGTGTGAGTAACTGTAGAATATTAAACCTTGTCATTTGCAATTCAAATCTAGAGCCTAACGTAAGAATGATTGCAACTGCCTAAACTTCTTCACTGTCAGGCCTTTGTCAATCCTGCAATATCTGTGTGGCTGCACACACAACAATCATACACATATTTGCTGTTGTCATCCTGATTCCTCGCTTCTTCAAGATTCACCATTAACCCTTTACTTCCAGCAATGAAAATGCAACCCCAAACTACCCCAAACTACCCCCAAACATAATAATATATTTTATTGTTGTTGCACGTCAGTGCAACGAGATTCAGTATGCAGCTCCAACCGATGAAAAAGAAAGTAAAATAAATAAATAAGCTGTGTGTCA